>NC_141030.1:38577500-38862500 GCF_052040795.2 Danio rerio | reverse complement strand
GGAGCTGGTCAGGCGCACTGCTCCTCCTACAGCGGTCTGGTCGCCCGTCACCGCACGTGTAGGCTTGCTTAAAGAGTCCCACATGGCTTCAATGTGCTTTTTTGACAGCTTAATGATCGCACTTGTGTCGTGTTTTGTCTTATGACTGCTTATACTTTGAAAGCTCCTCTTAAAGAATTGGTTTCTTTAGTGTAGTTTTGACTGTTTTAAGAGTTTGTCACTATTGTTAAAGTAGCAATGCTTAGATAATTATTAATAAATTACTATTTCATTAGTACTTTTGTGTACAAAGACTTTATTGGGTTTCAAAAACATCTAATATTCTATTCTAGACATTGTAAGTTGTTAAAGGAAATGTATTTAGTATATTATATATTAAACCTCTATAAGTCTAAAATGGATTTCAATCATTAAAACAAATGAATGTTATCTTAGAACGTTACAGTTATCTATTTTCCAACTTTTTTTTTTAGTAACTTTTTTTTTACTTTGATTTATTGAAGACATCGCCCACTGAAATGCTGTTCAGTCAGTGTAACTTTGGTTTATAGAAAAATCTAAAAATGGCAACTTTAGCACAAATTATTTGATGTCATTAAACTGCTTTTTTGTCCCAATAAATAAATTGCTAACTTTTATTTTGCAGCATAATTGTTTTAGCAATTCCTTAACATATTTTAATAGTTAAAAGCATAACAAAAATGTATGTTATGCAATATGCATTGATGTTTTTTTTAGCACAAGTGCAGGTCAGAGTATGTTGGTTTCATTTTTAACATAAATGTATTCACAGAAAGACAGTGGAACGTTATTTCACCCATGTTTTGACATTATCTTCAGTTTATTTGAAGCCTTAAAGTAGAACCGTTGGTTACATCCTTGTTTTAATGATAATTGATTTATTTTGGACAGAAAATTGCGGATTCTTTTTTTAAATATATATGTGTATATGTATTTAAATATGTAAAGTCAGGCATATATATACATAGCATGAAGGATTTTGCTTTAGAGCAATTCCAGCGCTATGGATGTGACATTTGTTGTAAACTCAACATATAAATGCACAGAAAAAGTAAATGTTAGCATTATCTTAAACATCTCTTTATATTATTTAAAACAACTAACCACAATGTTATGGGATCAGAAAAATATCAATCTGTAAACATTTTTTATATTTTAAATGTGGAAAATAAACATGCGTTATGGATGTGCCCAATGAAGTTAGCGAGTTGACAGTCTACAACATACACTGAAAAAATATTCAGAGATGATTCCTTGGATTTACTCTTAATTTTTTTTTTTACGTCAAGTGGCTCTACACAATTTATTTGGGCTGAATTTCAACAAACCAATTAAGTTGAGTTTTATTAAATTAAATTAGTTGGTTTTAATTTAACACAAATAAATTGTTTGCAACAGTTTTGCAGACATCATTTATTTCAGTGTACTTTGTAAAAAATTCTGTGAACCCAAAATAAACGATGCTAATCAAAAGGATAAAAGTTGTCTCCAGAGAATAAAAATTATTATTTTTTATTATTATTATTTTTTTTTTTTTTTGCATTTATGAGGAAAAAGCTTAGTTATGGATGTGATCGGTGTGAAATTTGCACTTGTTTGACTTTAGTAAATCAAAAATAATTGTTTTAAAAACATTGACAGACATTTTTGAGTATTTCAACAGTACTATAAAATACAAGAATACACACAAAAAGATTTTTTAAGGGGTTCGCTATTTTGGTGACGACTTTTTTTCATGGAAAGGTTGACATTTGCATGGAATTACTCTTTAGTTAAAGTTCTTAAAAAATAAAAACAATGAACCTGTTAATGTCTCAATGTAATCAGGGACCCTGCAGGAAATGCGAGCCGGTTCACCATCACCCCCCAGAGACATTACCCCCTTCAACAGACAGGCACATCTCCCATTGGAGTCATGCCACCGGCAAAATGGGATGGATACCGTAAGAAGAATATCCTCACCCAACGCAATTCACCTACTGTTCACAGTCCAGTCACGGTGAAGATCGCCAGACCAGACTCCACTCGGTCATCATTGTGAGTTACTTCAAAGTCTCTCTAGTGGATTTAATGCACTGCTATTACAATTGGTTTTGCCTGTAGCTTAATTAAGAAATCTATTTGGATTAATGATCTCCTTTAACACTAACCGTAGCTTATATGATTACTGCAAAATTGTACTGCTTGGGTTTAAGGAGAAAAAATAACATTCTTTGCTTATACATAAATGCTGAATTTTTATTTTAGCTTTAATCACCTGAACTCCCCTGGAGCCGTCACCTCTCCTGGGATTGGAGCACAGGCTGACCCCTGCTCCAGAGAGGCTGTCCTGAGCGTGCTCAGAGAGAGCAGGAAGAGAGAGGTTGATGAGGAGGACAAGAGTGCTTCCTCAGGGCAGAAGAGCAAAAGGAGGTATGAGATGGATAGAAAGTGACCAAATGGAAGTCAGTTTAGATCTGTTATCCTTTTAGAGTCAAACTTCTAGCTTGTCCTGTTGAACGTATCTACGAAATTGCAGTTGGTTTTTAAACGTCACCAAATTATCTTGGTTTCATTAGGCGACATGACAGCAGTGGAAGTTCTCAGTCAGCGTTTGAGCCTCTTCTTGCAAATGGAGCTCCGTCTCAGCTCGTGCCAAAGTAGGTGACACTTTCTTCCAATTAAAGTCCATAGTAGGTGAGCGTATTTAACCACATGATTTGTTACGCTAATAAAACCACATAATTGAATGCATTTTTCTATGTGGTTGTGTGGTGTTGGGTCTTATTTACACCTGTATTTAGCTTCAACCTACCACTTGTGATCTTAATACAAGGTTTTACAGAGTCATTGAGATTCATTATCTCTTATCCTCTACTTCTCAGACCTGGCAGTCTGAAGAGAGGCATGAACTCTTCTCTCATTGAAGAGTCCATCATGAAGCGGTCTCGCACCTCCTCTGTCAGCTCTATAAGTGGTGCTCCTGTTCCCAGTGGTGTACCTGGATCTGTCCGAAATCCCATTCGCAGTTCCTACAGCTCCTCACAGGGTTATCCACAGGTATCCACTTTTATCCTTATAGGCAAGCTATAAAAAGTTAGTGATGTAAATTTGAGAAAATGTAACAAGAAATATAGTAATTGTCATGTTAAGAACATATTGACGTTGTTTTGCATTCATTCACTCTGTTCCCTTGATTTTGTATATCCAGAGACGAGCAGCATCCAGTCTCAGTCTTTCTCCCTTCACAAGCCCAGGAGGATCTCGGTGTCAGACTCCAGAGCGAGCTGCCAAGAAAGCAAGGTATCTGTCTTTAGATTTGTATTATTATTTAAAAAGTTTGGCGTTACGCTAATCATTTTTACAGATTTTGGGAATGTCCTAATATAAGACGATTTTTTAAAGGGATACATAGCATTTTAGAAAGTATCTTAAATACTGCAATTGATTTCAGGTTTGAGGTACTTTATTTGGGTATGCTGTCAATAGATTTCTTAGAAAGATAAAATGTATATATGTATAGTCATCCTTGCTTTAAGTAAAAAAAAAGCCATTACTAGATGCTGGTGTAAACCTAATCCACCTAGGCTTCGGCCGGTATAAGATTCTGATGGTGTGATAACCTTGGATAAAAATATCATGGTATTGTGAGAACTGCTCTAAAATATATTCTTTTTAAATGTCTGAGTAAAAAACAATACATTTAATTTTTTTTAAAGAAACTAAACAAAAAATAAAATAGTAAAAAATCTTACACATACCTTAGGAACGGTTTTACAGAAAATGTTTGCAATTTTAAAACCTTGTCTTTTCCAAACTGCGATATACCCTGAAAACAGTTATCATCTCATGCCTAAATCCACCACAAATGCAGGATTTAATTGATGTTTTGAAAAATATATTCATTATAGAGAAAATTACATATTGTGTGCAAAGCCAAAACAACTTGTTGACCTGTGGTTTAAATGGATTGAGTACATTAATCCAATTAAACCTAATGTCTTTTTTCTATAGAATCTAAGATTAATTTTACTGATAATATTGTCCCTTCCCTTTTTTTCTGTATATAGTTTTGATAAGAGTTATGTAAAATAAGGCAAAGGGGTATGTTGTTCTGTCACTGTCATGAAGAGATTCGTGTCTCCTCTTTGATCCCGGAATGGCGAATTTGAACTGGAAAAGCTGTAAAAGTGACATGTCTACTGATGCTGTGAATTGTATCTCTCTGCAATAAAAACTTAAATAAAAAAATGTGTTTTTAAAAATTGGCCTTGATATAAAATGTGAACACACAACTACTCTAATTAATAAACTATTGCTAAACTCTGTAGGGAGGAAGATGCTACCTCACCAAGTTCAACATCCTTCGCTAAAACGGATAAGGTGGCAGCTGATCCTGACCCTTCTCCAAATACAAGTGAGAAAGAAAATTGAACAAGTCTACAAAATAATATAGTAGTATAATTAAAATGTTGGTTTTCCTCTTTAATACCAAGGCTTAACTTTTGTTTTTGTTTATGCTAGCTAAACTTACCCCAAAATCTGAGGCACCTGTTGCGACATCAACGTCAGACTCTGGAAGCAGCGGTGGCAAACGTAAACGCAAAATTCAGCTGGTCACCACAAACAGAGGAGATCAGATTTCTTTGGTAATGATCAAAGCTGCTTTAGATTAGCATTCATGGCACTTTTGCATTATGGTTATTTATCACTGTAATTGTGTCTGCAGCCACCACCTCCTGAGGTTGGATATACAATCACAGTGAAAGATCTAGATATGGAGAAGAAAGCCGCTCTCAGCAAGATACAGAAAGTCCTGGAGGAGCCTGGTGAGATCTTTTAAATCCAGTTTGAATGGTTAGAGTTGCAACAAAATGAAATGCTTGCAGCTAAATCCATTAATATTTTTTTTTCCAGAACCGGAGATTCCTCCTCCAGCATCTGAACCTGCTCCTGCCCCAGTTTCAGCTCCCACTTTATCCCTGTTCTCTCAGCCAGCTCCAATCTCCACATCCGGGACAGCACCTGCTACGAGCGTTGTTCCCTCTCTGCTTTCTCTCTCCACACCCAAGCCTGAGACCACACCAGCTATTACTACAACTCCTGCTCCAACTATTGACCTAACCATCACTGCGTCCAGCACGGCCAGCTCTGCACCTCTAACCCTCATCTCATCCCCCGCCATCACTACCGCATCTCTAACAGCTGCCACAACTGTTTCAACTGCACCAGCTTCAAGCATTTCAAACCCCCTGCTGGAGTCTCTGAAAAACATGAAGAATAATCCTCTTCTCACTGCTCCGACTCTGATGGGCACTACCACTGCAGGTATTTATTGCACTTTGTTAAATTTGCTAAGCGGTATGCTTCAGTACAATACATTTTATTTTCAAAGTCAGATGTTTTGAATCTTACCAAAATGACCAAATCTACCACGATTTTTGGGACCATTCCAAAGGGTACCTAAAGAAGGAATGACTAGCAATAAATCACAAAAAGACCCAATATGTAAATGGCCCCTATGACTTGACTTCACATGAGAATAACGTTAATCACTACTTTCAGTGTACATTACTTTGATAGCAACATTTTGGCCTACTCCAACCTCCAAGTGTACATTTGGGTTGCCTGTACTGTATAGTACTGTACAGTGTAGGGCTGTGTGAAATGGGCAAAAGAAACCCGTCACAATTTTCTTGAACAATATTGCAATTTCGATTTTGACACACAGACATTTTACACTGTGATTCTGAAACCTATTTCCAAAGGAAAATAGTTAGATCTTAATTAAAAACTGTAACATGTCTCAAACAGACATGAGGCAAAAAAAATAAAAATCACCTAGTAAAGGTGTAACAAATGCTCTGATGTAATGAAAGGCTCTGATGTTTTGTTTGACCACATGTCAGAAGTGTACTTTTCTACAAGGCGTGTATTTTTCTACGTGTCCACAGATTATTTATTTTTTTGCCATGCATAGATCATAGACCTCTTTATGATGATACTGCTGTGAAATAGGCCGTTCACATATTCATTCATTCATTCATTCATTTTCTTGTCGGCTTAATCCCTTTATTAATCTGGGGTCGACACAGTGGAATGAACCGCCAACTTATCCAGCAAGTTTTTACGCAGCGGATGCCCTTCCAGCCACAACCCATCTCTGGGAAACATCCACACACACATTCACACACACACTCGTACTCAAACACTACGGAAAATTTAGCCTACCCAATTCACCTGTACCGCATGTCTTTGGACTGTGGGGGAAACCTGAGCACCCGGAGGAAACCCACGCGAAGGCAGGGAGAACATGCAAACTCCACACAGAAATGCCAACTGAGCCGAGGTCCGTTCACATATTGCGCGCACAATAGTCATCGTAATTTACACATGCAATATGTGACTGACAGGTCTTACAAATGACCTGATTCTGTGATTAAATCAGCCTTTCTGTATCCAAAGTAGTTCCACACCACAGATGTTGACTTTTTTGGCACCAAGTCGGAACTTATCATCCCAGTTTATCCAGGCTGTTTGTCAATTAGCTCAGTCTCCTGTTCTCGTGCTCTGTTTAGGCGTGCTGCATTATGATTGGTTTAAGTGGCATGCTGCGGGAAAATCTTACCGTTAGGTAATTTAGAAATCACGCATGTTCAATTAAGCGCACAGCCCTAGTACAGAATTATACTGAACGGTACCACTCAGAAAATAGTCACACTAACCAGTGCTGCATTTATTATTATTAGAAAATACATTTCTTATCTATCTATCTATCTATCTATCTATCTATATATATATATATATATATATATATATATATATATATATATATATATATATATATATATATATATATATCACTTTTGCTGCTAAATTAAAGTTTTTAAAAAAAGAAAACGATAAGGTTTTAAAAAAGAAAACGATAATCCCATTTTTTTAACAGTATTTTATATAATTACTTAAAATAGATGATACTTGGTCTCTACCGTAATATTGATGTTGTTTTTCTGTTTTATACTTGATCATGTTTATGTTCTTCTGTATTCAGCTCCAGCAGTGCCTGTATCCAGTCTTTCTGCTCCTGCTGCATCCATAATCCCAAGCAGTGGAGTTGTCAAGTCTGAATCGGGTCCCACTGCTCTGCAATCCTCATTCTCTGCCCCATCCTCCATATCATCACCTGCTTTCAAACCAGCCACCTCCATGCCCTCCACCTTTGCTCAGATCCTGGCCCAACCTCTTCAGCCCCCATCAACCATTTCATCGCTGGGTGGAGGCAGCAGCCTGTTTAGCTTGATCAAACCTGTGGCCACACCTGCATCTGAGCCTCCCAAGTCTACAGTTGCCGCACCTACAAACACAGCTGCATCAGTCAACAGCATTAGCAATCCTCTCTCATCTGGGTTTAAGCCCATTTTCAGTGCAGCAAGCACCACCCCTGCTTCAACACCCGAGGTCAAACCCACCCAGCCCACCTTCAAGCCTTTATTTGGCAGCACCACAATTAGTGGCGTTAGTGCATTCGGGCAGACCATCACACCGACAACATCAACCCCTGCAGCTCCAGCCTCACAGAACAGTGCGATGTTATTTGGTGGATTAACCAGTACCCAGCCAACAACAGTGCCCTCTTCTGCCGCCCCGGCCACACAGACTCCCTCCCAGTCTCTGTTTGGAAAATGGTCCACACCAACCACATCTGCTCCTGCCACAAACCCCACGTTCCAGTTTGGAGCTACATCAACTACTACGGCAACACCTGCGCTGAACACCAACACTGCTAGCGTTGGCAGCGCTAACTCCGCTTTTCAATTTGGTGCAGCAAAACCAGCTGCCGCCCCACAGGCCCAAAACACGTTCACATTTGGCCAGCAGTCCACGAACCAGAACTCCACAACAACTCCATTTGGTGGATTCGGTGTGACCAGCAATGCCACCACGTCCTCAGAAGCGCCCACAACACAAACCACATTTGGAAGCTCGACTTTCACCACATCATCCAATTTCCCAGCATCCACACCGCAGGCCCTCGCTGCTCCAAAGCCTTTCGCATTTGGAGCCGCCGGCGCAAGCAGCGGTGCATCACCGTTCACATTTGGCACCGCTGCCAGCACATCAGCACCTGCATTTGGGACTAATAGTCAGCCTGCATTTGGTGGAGTGTCATCCGGCTTTTCTTTCGGAAACACCACCACACCTTCTGCAACACCTGTCTTTGGGGCCACCACACAGACTGCGGCCCCTGCACCTGCCCCAGCACCTACGTTCACCTTTGGAGGGGCACCAACAGCCAATCAGAACACTGCACCAAGTACTCCGGCTCCTCCTGCCTCTGGAGGGTTTAACTTTGGGGCGTCACTTTCATCAACACCATTTGGGACCCCTGCGCCTGCAGCTCAACCCCAAGGGTTTTCTTTTGGAGCCAATAACACTGACAGCAAGCCTGCTTTTGGTAAGTCCTTTTAATTAATAAAAGTCAAGAGGTCATATTTCACATTGATCAGTTGTGGTTATTACTTTATCTTTTTACTCTTAAGAATGTTTGACTGGTTTCTTTGGTTGAATTGTTTTCCTGACACAGGGCTCGAAGTTGCGATCATTTTGGTCGCATATGCGCCCGGAATTGAATCTATGCGACCTCATAATATATTTGGGAGCATTTGTGCGACTGCATATAGTGGTTGTAGTGCGACCTGTTTATTTTTTTTTTCTAAAACCGTGCTGAATCAGTCTTCCCTGCCGCTATATTGGTTCATATCAGCTGTCAATCCCTCAAGGCTTTATGCTCTCAGATAGAGCTGCACAATTAATCGTTAAAAGATCGCGATCTCGATTCTACCCCTAGACGATCTTAATCCAGCATTTCTACAATTCTGCCAATCATATTTTCAAGTTCAGGAGAGAAGAAAAGGCGGCTGCACGAGTCTTTTCATTGTTTCACACACGTTCCTAAGTGACATTGACACCTCCAAATGATGTTGAATGAGTCACATACTGTATTCATAGGTATAATTCACCTTAAAATGTCATTTTTGTCTTCATATAATGATGTTTTCGAGGCCTGGAAATCACACGTGACGTGAGCTGTTATCACAGAGAGGGCGCGTCTACTTTTGTTAACAGAACCTGCATATGTTGCGAGTAACAGGTAATACAGTTGTAAATAATAGACAGTTTGTGGCACAGAGTGATCGTTTGGGAGCCGCACGCGAAGTATGAACAAGCACTTAGCAGTCAAAATGAAACCGAAAGTGTGCACTTCATTTAAATGATCATATCGAGTTATCATTACGACAAGCATGTGATGGTTTTTCTTTCATAGCGAACCCACAGTTGTACATGAAAATAAATGTTTATAATGTCAGTATAACTACTCTAGCCTATATATTGTTGAATATAATCTCATAATGGCAAATGTCTGATTTTACCAGTGAATAAATTTGTCTAATATAACAGATTGCAAGCATCTCAAGCATAATAATTCAACATCAGAATTATTATAAGTAGAATAAAATCATTTATAGAAACCAGTAGACCTACACATAATATTATTATCGATGTTGTGCCATATGTTTGTTTTTATCATACCTTTATTTTACATCTAGAATTGTGAGAAAATCGTGATCTTTATTTTAAGCAAAAAAATCGCAATTCTCATTTTAGCCAGAATCGTGCAGCTCTACTCTCAGATGACAGGGAGCTTTTGTGACAGCAGGAAATGCAAACAGGTGAAGAGTGAAAAGTACACCGGTTTGCAAACCCCACCTAAAGTTACAAATAATGGCGCCGATGACAGCGATCATGTGGTGAATGTTGATCTGCCTGCCGAGATCAATCGAGTGTTTTTGGAGATGGTGCCCGAATTTCGAGGCGTTGCATTCACTGCTTGTTCAAATGTCCGCTAAATGTAAAATCTGTACACAAATTTAAGCATTTTAATTCAAATTCGCCCAGAACTGAAAATTCTGTCATCATTTACTCACATTTTACTTGCTTTATACCCATTTGTGACAAGTGCACTAAAAATGCTAGAAACCTGTAAAGATTGACTCCCATAGTATTTGTATTTCCTACTACTGAAGTTAATCGTTACAGGTTATAAGCATTCAGTAAATCTCATTTTGCGCTGAAGAACAAAACACTCAAACTGGAATGGCACAAGTATAATGTGAGTAAATGATGACACGATTAACTTTTCTGGTGAAATATCCCCTTAAGCCCCCTTAAAAACTGATTGTCATTTATATATTTTGCCTCAATCTTTCAAAGCACTAGGTTTGACCAAATTATCAACCAGAAGCATTAAATTATTTAAAACCCATTTTATGTAAAATGTCAAATTATTTAACCTCCTTGTCATAATCAAGTATATGAGTGTTAAGCTTTTTGATCCGTTTTGTAATCTGGCAACGTGTAGTAAGTTAACAACATTGTTATTCAGGTTTTGTCTGCTCTTGTTATTTAGTGTAACACCTGCGGTTTCTGTACCCATTCTCTTTGATCTTGATTATCGGGTGCCGTTTTCCTCCCTTATGTACATGCTTGACTCATCTGCTGCCTGTATTGTCAAATTTTATCAAGCATGCTAAAACTTGTTTGCTGTAAATTTTCAAAACTACTAGTCATGACTTTGCAGTGCTTTTCTACCTGATCTTCACTGTATTTGAACTAATATCCTCACGCCAGGCATGAATTAAAAAATTTGAATGTTCCAAAGAAGCCTTAGCCTGTATAATGGAGTTAAAATTGCCAAGAGACAAGTTGTGCAATGTGAGAGATGAGTTTTTTTTTTGTGTAGGGCATTATTTCCCACATTCTGCTTAACTCACTTTTAATTTGTTAAATAAAACGGGGCTCGAAATTGACCTTTTTGCTTGGTAGCACCGGTGCTCCTAACTTTAGCATCAGCCAAAATTTAGTCGCACCACCAATTATGAGCACCGTTACTACAAGTTTTATACAAACATATTTATTGTATTTGAAATTAACACTAATCAAACTGACAAGCAAAAAAAATTAAAATATATAACGTTATATGCAAGCTTGAGGAAAATATGTCTCAACGAAATCCCGTTATCACAAGAAAATTAATTTTTATAACATAACTGAGTGACCAAAACATAGACGGAGCGCTCACCGGCCCTGCACGCACTGCTTGAATGAATCGGTTAACGGTATAACTCTGCTGTTCTCACAAGTGCTGTCTGATATTGCGCTGATGCTTTTGACATGTACTGTACCTTATTATATGCATATGTTATATATATAATATAATATATACAGTATAATAGCAATACCGGTCTTTTTAGGAGTAGCGATATTAGTTTACTCAGTGTAAGCCCGTTTGCAATGGTGTTCGTAGTGTTAAATTTGACATATATCTGCCCCTTGCGCGGCGGACAGCATCTGGCGATTATAACAAGGATTAAACAGAAGCTGTCGTGCTAGATGTGGCAAACAGTTACCTGAAAACTCCATCCCACAGACTTTTCACCGCGGACTTGAAGCCAACGGAAGTCTTCTACTCTTCGAAAAGTGTAGATGGTGGATTAACATTCAGCACATGATCACTAGTAAGATGTGTCATTATTTGTTACTGTAGATGCCATGGTTTCTAAAACAAAATCTGCCAGTGTTATCTTCATTCTCATCTTCAGCGCTTTATAATTTTTCGCGGTAGTAGCTCTGTCATCCAAAGCCAGAAGGCATTGAGTGATTGAAAGCTGATATTAATCATTCGCGTTCAGTGCTAGAGCAGTGGTGGGCCAATAAGAAAAGCGCAAAGGCGGGGCAAGCATTACAGACTTGGATTTGTTTACTGCAGCAAGGTGACATGACAACTGTTTTAAACCATTCCTGAGCGCTGCGTTTCGCGATTCAAGTGCAGACAGAGAGCTTAGAGATGCATTCTGCGTGAATGTCTCCCAAATCCGCGCACGTGATGAACATTTTGCAGCAAAAACTGGTCGCACACAACAATTTTAACCACTCGCAGAAATGCTCCCAAATATATTTTAAGGTCGCATAGATAAAATTTCGGGTGCATATGCGACCAAAATGGTCGCAATTTCGAGCCCTGTAAAAAATAAAATCTTTTATAATGGTTTATATTGAATGCTACTGTAAGTTCAGTTTTTAAATACTTTATCAATCTTTTAGTTTATTTCTTAGTTTTTGGCTCTGAGAAATGAGAGGAACTAATAGTAATGTTTATTAAAATGTGAAGTTTCTAAGCATTTTATTTCATTAATTTGGGGCTGCTGGTAACCTTTTTTGCATCTTGCTCTTTTTTTGTCTCGTTGTTTTAACTATTATGATCAATAATAAAGAATGTATATATTTGATCAAGTTAAATAACTTCTAAAATATATTTATAGTTTTGTAGTATAGAAATACTAAATTGAATAGAAAGTTGCACCAGAAATGTTCTTATCTTTTTTACTGTATAATTGGTAATTAATAGTAGTGTAACGGATCACAAATCTCATAGTTCGGATCACACTACAGTTTTTGAGTCACGAATCAAACCATTTTTTCGGATCAGCAAAAAAGCGAGGAGACAAATGTCATTTGCTTTACATTTACACAAAAATATTACTGCAAAAACTGTAAGTTGGAACCTTTCATTTTCATAAATGATCTTTGCTTTTGTTGCTAATAATGCTAAATATCGAAATCTAACATCTTGTACAACATATCATATTTATTTTCAATTAATGATTCAACAATTCACACACAAAACTTCACACTTTATTATAGGTGTATTATTTTTGAAAACCTATTCAGTGACAATTTTGATGGTTGTTTGTCACCAACCAATGGTTACACAATGTAAACAAGCAGTGACAGAACACACCTTTAGTTAATAACCTAATAAAGCATTTATTTTGTCATCATTACATTTTACAGGGATGTAAAAATGCTTTTATACACAAGATTTGAAAGATGCGGGAGGTGATCTCTCTGCAATTGTTACAAATACAGGATTAACCAACAAGTGCAAAAAAAGTTATTAATCCGCGGGTCATGTGTGTTCCGAACCTAGAATTGGGATCCACGGCTGATCCCTGATCAGTATGCTTCATTACACCCCTAGTAATTGAATAAAATTTAACGTTTGAGGTATTTTATGATCTGTGCTAAAGGGATAATACACATAAAAATTTAAATGTTTTCCCTTAAGTAGTTACTGTGGATTTTGACCTGTCAAAAGTTTCTATCCTCTGTTGAACACACACAATGATATTTTGAAGAAAGCTGAAGACCTGTAATCATTGACTTTCAAAGTAGTGAAAACTAAAACTATGAATGTTAAGGGTTTCAGGTTTTTAGCGTTCTTTGAAGGGTCATCTTTGTGTTTGCAACAAGCAAGAGTAAATGACAGAATAATTTTTTTTTTAGTTGAACTATGCCTTCAATGAATGTTCATAACACATCCTGCTTGTGTGTCCCAGGAACATCGACTCCTGCTTTTGGCCAGGCGTCTCCAGGAATGTCCATGCCATTCGGCAGTCCTGGAACACCAGGATTTGGAGCAATGGGCGGCTTGGGTGCTTCACCATTTGGTAAGCTTACAGTCACACTTGATCATCATTTTTATACATTTCACCAGATGACTTAAATAGCCCTATTCGGAAATAATTAATTTTAGATTGATTAGGATGATTCTGTAGGGGTGGGAATTATGCATGAAATGTAATAAACAAATAAAAAACAGTGATAAATACAATTGAGCAAATATAAAAGTGAAATAAATGATGCTTTATGCTTTTCAATGAAATTGAAAAGTAAAATATAAAATAGCACCGCAAAGAGTTTACTGTTTCAGTAGTTCTATATGCACAGTCACCGGCCACTTTATTAGGTACACCGTACTAGTACCAGGTTGGATTCCCTTTGGTTTTCAGAACTGCCTTAATCCTTCGTGGCATAGATTTAACAAGGTACTGGAAATATTCCTCAGAGATTTTAGTCCATATTGACATAATGGCATTACACAGTTGCTGCAGATTTGTCGGCTGCACATCCATGATTAGATTCTACTCAAATGGCCTCCAGTCACCAGATCTCATTGAACTCATTGTTATGTTCAAGATACCAGTCTGAGATGATTCAGACTTTATGATATGGTGTGTTATCCTGCTGGAAGTAGCCATCGTAAGCTGTGGTCATAAAGAAATGGACATGGTCAGCAACAATACTCGGGTAGGCTGTGGCGTTGACACAATGCTCAATTGGTACTAATGGGCCTAAAGTGTGCCAATAAAATATCCCCACACCATTACACCATCACCACCAGCCTAAACCGTTTATACTAGACAGGATGGGTCCATGCTTTTGTGTTGTTGACCCCAAATTCTGACCCTACCATCTTCTCACCCGGTGTGGTCTTCTACTGCTGTAGCCCATCCGCCTCAATGTTCGACATGTTGTGTGTTCAGAGATGACCATGACCACAGTTGACCATGTCTACATACCTAAACACATTGAGTCGCTGCAATGTGATTAGCTAATTAGAAATAAGCAAGTGCACCTAATTAAAAGGGCCTGTGAGTGTGTGTATATGTATGTTCCAACTCAACATCGCAGGTTCTGTGATGTGACTTGTGGATGCGTACATCGTGATATCGATGCTAAAACGATATACAGGGTGTCCGCTGGGTCTTAAAGGTATTAAAATTTGATGAATCAATTATGAAAAAAATTAAGGCCCTTAAAAGGTAAAGTTCTTTTCACATTTTTCAAGGTCTTAAATTTCGTTCAAGTGTTGTCCAAAGTGTTTGACTAATTAAAAATATATTAATTTTCCTCCTAATATTAACAACAGCGTGCGCGATCCATGCGATTGGTTTGTGTCAGGAGGCATCCGGCCAAGTTTCTTCGTCCGGGCGATGTCACGTAATTTGCGACAAACGTGGGAAGGTTATGTGACGGGCTCCACATGTAGCGAAACAGAAGACAAAATGGGAAAATGTACGTTTGTGTACTCCTGGATGGAGAAAGACGAGTTTAAACCGTGGCTGAAGCCTGTCACTGAAAACCACCACGTAATTTACTCTTGTCAGAGTTCTGTCGCATGGTTGTGCTCCATTGATTTATTTAACTACAACTGTTTAAGTTAAGGGTTTGATACTGATTAGAACTTGAAGTGGTGATGAGGTCTTAAAATATTCTGAGAAGGTCTTTAAAAAGTCTTAAAAGGGTTTTGAAACTGTCTTTAGGATTCTTGCATATACCCTGATATATTGCGTAGGCCTAATCTCAAGACTATTATATACTTCAATATTTTTAATTTCAGGTGCTTCACCAGCCAGCTTCTCTATTGGGACGGGTACTAAAACCTCTGGGGCTCGTCGATTACAAGCACGCAGGCAACACCCACGGAAGAAGTAACACAGCTGAAGTGAGTCCGACTCGTCTTTCTTGTCGTTTGGACTCTGTTACTTCCTCCGACTGTCCCAACTCTGCTGCTGGTCCAAACACAGACCTCATCTCTACAACCCTCAGACTGCCAGGGCTGGTCAGGCTTGTAGGATCAAGGCTCGTGGAGTGTAGAATTTTAGCCCAATCTCTCGCCCACCGAATCTCATCATGACCTCACTGATGGAGTCTGATGAGGGCGTCTGGTGTTGGGGAAGGATGGCGAACGGGAGTAAATTATACTTGAAAGAAAGAAAAAAAAATAAGACTTTCAAAATCTGGACTCACACATGAATTTCAGTCCAGGCCTTTCAAAAGAAAAGGAACTTTTTTGGGTCGAGTAATCAGATGCTCTTTATTTTAAATCCGGTAATTACACCCTTTTTTTGTTTGTTAACCTACATGTCATGCTTTTCCATCATGCTTAGCAGAATCGTCCATTTTGTTAAGCCTTCAAAACGTGAATATTTTAATGTTTCATTTAAAGCAATTTTCTTCTTTGAGTGAGCTGCATAATAAACAATCTTAATTTTACACCACTTGCAATTCCTGCAAATTCCTGCATTTACACACTGAACCTCTATGTTTTCTTGCATTCGTTGGATTTTCATACCAAAGCTGGTGTTTTTACATGCAACTCGCACATTTTTTTCCCATCACACCATGGCCAGTTTACTACCTCTCCATATTAACCGTGCATCTGTGTCCCTGTTGATTTGATGTACTCTGCATAATTAAAGTCGGCACTTATCACAGACATTGATCTAAAACCTCTTCCATCAGGCACTGGATGTAGCTCTCATTTGCTTCGTTTTCGTTCGTTATTTCTTTTCCTTCGCATTTCATTGCTCTGCTCTGTGTGCCTTAGTGCGTTTCGCTTATGGTTACATATTATGGATGATGTCGGATTTGTACTGAGATATGGATGTCTGTTTTTTCACAATGATGCACAGGAGCGTTTGGAAAATCTCAACCTTATTTTTGATCACTGACTAAAAGAATCCAATTTCAATCTCTGCAATTTTGAGTGAAAATGTGTTTTGGAGATTAACATTTGAGTAGGTGTTGAATTCAAATAAGTGCAAAAAATAAAAATTTAAAAGTGCCCCCTTAAAACGTGACCTTTAGGAGTAAGAAGAATGCATTTATCTGACTGAATGTTGCTTTAAGATGATTTTGCTTCTACACATTCAGATTTGATTTATCATCGAGAGGGTTTAATGCTTATTTATATCTACCTTTTATTTGGTTTAGTTTTTATGTGCATGTATACCATTATTACCCAATTCTGTATGAACCATTCCTGGCTTTGTATGAATCCTATGGTTTGTGCATGCTTGTGATGTGTTTTAAAATGCCAAGATATAGCAAATATTCCACCTGCAGTTGAAACGGCATGTCTTAGGAATGTTCCTGAATCAGTATCTGTTGGGAAATGGAGTCAAGACGTTATGTGGACCGCCGATACACTGAGTTTGAGTCTTAATGCAATTCTCAGGTCTATTAAAGGGATGGTTCACCACAAAAATTACATTTGCTAATAATATAATCACTTTTCTTCAGCAAGATGTAAAAGACTTATCTGGTCCTTGGTGGTTGATAGAATGCAAGTATTTGGAAAATTAAATTCCTGAAGCTCGTTGATATATTGAGTTCTTATGAATTCTTTGCAGGAAACTGATGTATTTAGACTATCATAGTGCTGGTGGTAGCCACTGACTTGCTTGAATCACCAAGACTGCATTTAAAAATGATTTACAAATGAAGAAACACTCCATTAAGTAACAGTTTGTTTTTTTTAAATAACTTCATTTCACAAATCCCCTTGAGTTAAACAGTTGAGTTTTTTTTTATTTATCTATTTAGTTTATATTCATGTCTGACGGCACTTTTAGCTTAGCTTAGCATAATCATTGATTCAAATTAGACTGTTAGCATCTCTCTCAAAAATGACAAAAAGAGTTTCAATCTTCCTATTTAAATCTTGACTTTTCTATAGTTACATTGTGTATTAAGACTTATGGAAAACGAAAAGTTTAGTAACTTTGTTGCCGGACCACAGCCACAACAGGTGCAACATTATTATGCAGCACTTGAGTCTTGCAAACATCCATACATTTGCGAGACACAATTCAAAACATATTTACTTTATTGCAGATACAGAGCCATTTCTATTTGAACTGGAATACATGGGAGTATCCAATTTTAAGGCGCTGCTTAATATCATTGCACATGGTACGACTGCAAAGTTCGTTGATTATTACGCTGAAATGAAAGTATGTAGTTCCTAGTCGTATTGACCTAAAAAATAACATTTCATTTTCAGTCTGTCTTAGTACATAATGAAACTACAAAAAAGTGAAGCTTTTAAATAAGAAAATTACCAAAACTCTTGTCGTTTTTAAGAGTGATGCTAATGGTAGCTAATCATAGATCATTGAATCGGATTAGACCTTTAGCATCTCTCTCAAAAATGACCAGAGTTTCGATCTTCCTATTTAAACCTTGACTTTTCTGTAGTTACATTGTGTACTAAGACTAATGGAAAGCGAAAAATTTTACGTTTAGTAACTTTGTTGCTGGACCACAGCCACAACAGGTGCAGTGTTATTATGCAGCGCTTGAAAATTTTGCAACCATCCATACATTTGTGAGAGACAATTCAGAACATATTTACTTTGGTGCAGATACAGAGCCATATCTATTTGAATCAGAATACATTGAAGTATCCAAGGTGCTGTGTAATATCATTGGACATGGTACACTTATGGTACAGCAGCAAAGTTCCTTGATTATTACACTAAAATGAAAGTATATAGTTTCTAGTCGTATCAACCTAGAAAATACCAACAATTTTTTTATTTTCAGTCTGTCTTAGTACACGATGAAATTACAGAAAAGTGAAGCTTTAAATGGGAAAATTACCAAAACTCTTGTTGGTTTAAGAGTGATGCTAATGGTCTAATCTGATTCAATGATCTATGCTAAGCTAAGCTAAAACTGCTCCCTCGAGACCAGGACTGTAAAACTCAACTGTTTAACTCTGGATTACTTTTTTAAAAATGAGCTTTTAAAATAATGTCAGTGTTCTTTATTAGAGGAAAACAAAATTGTATTATTTGGGCGAAGTATCCCTTGATGTATGATTTAGTTTTCAGTTATTATTTTATATTGACTATCAAACACTGGATTTAATTAGTATTTCAATGCACAATAAATATGGAAGCACAAAAGCAGCATTGATTTTAGACTTTCATCATATCCCCCTAATATTTTTCGGCCTGAAGAAAATCCCTGAACCCGAGACTGTTAAATGTTTTGGGTTGTAGCCATGCATGGCGTTCCTTATCTGGATTCTAACAGCATAATTTGTAATGATAAATCCATTTTGGAGTATCCTCATGCCCAGACAGATGTAGAGAGGCATGAGGCGAGGCTTTCGGTTTATTAGAAAGCCGTACCAAATACAAGACTGTTTGGAAATAATGAGATGCGTGTTGAGAGCTGGATTTCTCAAGCTGTGACTGTTTGAGAGCTGTTGTACGTAGTTGTATGTTTTTCAGGTGTTTCTGTTAAGTGAATGCTCACAGTTTGTGTGTAAAAATGACCGTTTCCCGATAACCCTCGAAGCGTGAGTGCAGTTCTGAATGAAGCGACACACGAGGACTGTTGTGTCCGCTTGAATGCTCTGATGACGACATGCTGGTTTTGAATAAAAATGTAAAGTCGACTTGCTGTGGATTTTAATTGCACTCGTTGATTGTGTTGGATGCATGACTAACATCGGCCGTTTCAATGTGGGGGTGTCATTGGCCCATGAACATTTCCTGCTTGTTAAACTATTTCATATCTGCAACAAGAGTCGATTCAATCATAACTCGATTTTATAACAGCTATCTTAACATAATTTATGAACATGTGGAACATTTTGGATTGTCATAAGCTATGGAAATTTAAAATGTAAAACAGGAAATACGTCAGGTCCCTTGTTATTGTTTACATCCCTCAAAATGGTGTATAAATTTGATGCAGCTTCTATATTTTCAATTCATCTGGATTTCTATAGCGCTTTTACAATGTAGATTGTGTCAAAGCAGCTTAACATAGAAGATTATAGTCAATTTGAAACCGTGTCAGTCCGGTTTTCAGAATTTTCAAGAAAGTTCAGTGCAGTGTGGTTTAATTTTCACTGCTGACAGTCCAAACACTGAAGAGCAAATCCATTGATGCGCAGCTCCACAAGTCCCGAACAAAGCAAGCCATTGGCGACAGTAGCAAGGAACAAACTACCAAATTGTGAAAGTGAAGGAAAAAAACCTTGAGAGGTCGGCGCAATAGCCTAGTGGTTAATGTGTCGACATATGGTGCTGTACCACTTCAGAGTCCCGAGTTCGAATCCCGGCTCGAGAACATTTCCCGTCCCTAACCCCTCTCTCTCTCACTTTGCTTCCTGGTGATTTCCAAAAATCTCATTTTAATAAACTATTATAACTATTATATTTCATCCTTAACTGGCAGAATATAAAATTAGTTTTTTAATATACTTTTAATATATTTAATAGTTACATTAAAAACATGCAAATAAAAAGTCATCAGCCTTTCAATTTTTTTTTCCACTGGATTGTGACCCCTGAGGTTATTATGCTAGATTCATGGTAAACTTTTACACATTTATGGCACTCAAATTCATTAAAAATAAAGGCCATGACTGAACAAGGAGGAGGATCTCCAAGATCACCATCCTCATTAAGTGAGATTATTATTAAATTAAACTGAATATGAATAATGATTATAAAAAATAAACTTTTGCACTTTTTTTTGTGTCGTCTATAAGCTTGTTTATATAGTTCCTATTGGTGTGCGTAGAGGAGGTCGTGATCACTGGTGTAATTTTAGGGGTGGCGGGCTGAAAAGTTTGAGAACACCTGCCCTAAATAATGCAGACTAACAATCCTTTAGAGAATTTGGATTTCAAAAGCATTTTTGTTTTATGTGTATGCTAATGCATAGTGTCTTTAATCTAGTTTTAAAGTAGATGCTGCACACTCAGTTTGACAATTTCACGCCAAGTTAGCTTTTGTAATGTATTTTTACCACACGGCTAGCTTCAGTTTCAAATTTAAGTAAATTGAGGTCAAGACACTTGTAATGGCCTTGAGAATAACTTGAAGGTAAGTAGTAAAGTTGACTTGCTGTGGATTTTAACTGCACTTGTTGAGTGTGATGCGTGACTAGTACATATCAGCCATTTCTGGAAATAAGACCCGTTTTTTAAGCTGAAATGTTCCGCGACTACGTCAGTCAAACAAAGTGCGCTTACTTAAATTCGCGCCAAAAGTTTGCTTTTGTAACGTATTTTCACCACTCACGGCTAGTTTCACTTTCAAATTTAAATTGAGTTCAAGACACTTGTAATGTTGGCCTTGAGAAGATAAATTCCCACCAGAATAACTTGAAGGTATAGTAAAGTTGACTTGCTGGAGATTTTAACTGGACTCAATGATTGTGCTGAATACATAACTAATATCGGCCATTTCAGGAACTTAAATATATATGTATTATATGCTGAAATGTGGTGCAACTTGTCAAACAAAGCATGCGTGCTCAGTATTCGAGGTAAAAGTTAATTTTTGTAATGCATTTTCAACACACCGCTAGTTTCAGTTTCAAATTAAAGTAAATTGAGTTTAAGACACTTTCTAATGGCCTTGAGAAGAAAATTACCTTCCAGAATAACTTGAGGGTATAGTAGTCGACTTGCTGTGGATTTTAACTGCACTGATTGTGTTCAAGTCAAACAAAGCGGGCGCTCAGTTGGATTCGCGCCAAAAGTGTGTTTTTGTAACGGATTTCACCACGCAGCCCTAGTTTCAAATGAAAGTAAATTGAGTTCAAGACACTTTAGGTGTTGGCGTTGACCAGAATAGCTTCAAGGTAAGTAAATATGGTTTACCTTTTTTTATCTCCACCTAGCATGTTTTAAAGAGTTGCTAGTGCTTTGATTGATTTAACATGTTTGTTACTAACATTAACATATTTCTAGTGTTTTAACCCGTCAACATGTTTACTGCAGCTTGTCAGCACATTCTTATCGTTTTAACATATCAACAAGCATGTTTTGGTGCACTGCTAATGTATTTTAAAACTAACATAACTAATTTTTAGTACATTGTTGGTGTTTTCATGTTGTGTTGCTTGTTTTAAACTAATTGCTAGCATATTAACTAATTGCTAGCATATTTAAACCTGTTTTTACACACTATGGTTTCCACAAGTTGATAAAGTTTAATATAACTCGCACTTAGTTTGTTTTAGCACATTGCGTCCTAGTTTCAACCTTATTGAAAGGTTGAAAGAGTTTTGCTAGCATTCTTTAATAATTTGTGAAACTGGTAGACTGTTAACATTAGTTGCCTCATTTATGAATTAAATAACCAGTTTTCCTTCCCCTCAACAACACCATTTTGACCCGGTACAACTTACTTTGCAGAAAATACAGTACATCCCACATTTATAATTTATAAGTTAAATAATTTTTCTATCAATTCAAATAAGAGACTTGACATGAAACAATATTTGATGTTTAATCACATTTGAAAAAAACAAAAGAAGAAGCCAGAGTCCATTTAGCTGAAATGGTATTATTTAATACTAGTCCAATATAAGTTCAGGATTCCTGCTTTTTATGCTTCTTTCTGTTCCTCTTCCGCTTCTTCTTTGAGCTTGGATTAGCCGGTTGCTCATTTGAGGTCTCCATGTTCTCCTGTTCTTCATCAGATGGATTTGATTGAGGTTTGTCCTGTTTTTCCTGACTAGCAGATGACAATGGTGTGCTGTGAAAAATAACCCCACACATTTACATAACCAAAACAAGCATGACAAAAAGAGGTTATATTCTTCGAACCACTAGGTTTTGCCTATGTTTCAGCAAGATTCATTTTCTTTTCGGCTTAGTCCCTTTTAATAATCTGAGGTCGCCACAGCTGATTGAACCGCCAACTTATCCAGCATATGTTCTATGCAGCAGATGCCCTTCCAGCTGCAAACACATCACTGGGAAACACCCATACACACACTTATATTCTACAGCCAATTAAGCATACTCAGTTCACCAATAGCGCATGTCTTTGGACTGTGGGGGAAATTGGAGCACCCAGAGGAAATCGGGTGTTGAATGTGTGTGAAGCAGTGAGTGTTGGGTGTTTCCCAGTACTGGGTTGCAGCTGGACGGGCATCCGCTGCATAAAACATATGCTGTATAAATCGGCGGTTTAATCTGCTGTTGTGACCCCTGATAAATAAAGTAACTAAGTCAAAGGAAAAGGAATGAATGAATGAACAAGTAATCATTGGTATCATTTCTGTGAATACTGGAGAAATAATGCTTGAAATGTCCATTGTGGGAATACATTACCCTCCATCACCTAATAAGGGGGCACAAGAATTTGAAGCGTGCCCTCGAGTAAATAATAATCATGATTTTTATTCGTTCACTAGAATGAATCTGATTAATGTTAGCTCCACAGCTAACTATCAGGCACCTGTAGAGTTAAAGGTGCAGTAGGTGATTGTCTTCAGAAGCATTTTTTGTTGTGCTGGTTGAAAGTCTCTTCACAGTCCAATAGTAATGATTACAGTAAATGATCTAAATGTGTTTATATGTATTTTTATATTCTGCGTAAAGCATAAAACTGTTAAAATAAAAAAATTAAATAAAAATAAAATAAAAAAAATGTTCATCCAATTAAATAGAGTCGGACCGTCATCTCCCTTAATTCCGATAAGCAGGTCAGACTGTCTGTCAGCAAATGTACATTCCAACTTCTGTGCATGTGTTCACGCAGATCCGCCATTAGCGCGTGCCCGTCTGCATCACAAATGCATGCGCACGAGCAAGCTGTGGGCCGCTCGCAGATGCAGAGTCGGAGCCGGAGGCGCCGCAGGACAGCCGAGCTCGGGCCGATTACTGTAAAGCCAGGCGCGGGTATAATTCGCTCTTAAAGCGGCTGCACGGTCACGAGACGGACCGGGAGAATTGAATTGAAACTTTTAAATACCTGAATCAATATTGGAGTTACTTTAGCACGCTGGAGGAAGGACGACACCATGGCTGAAGTATCACTGTTAGACAGGTAATGTTCTGTTTTGAAACTATTTTATGTTAGATTGTGTTGTGTTATGAATGACTTATGCACAGACGTTGTTCAGCCACTGAAATCTCCTGGTGAAAGATTGATGTGATTATTCTCAGTTTCATAAGGTTCTTTGACAGCATCTATAATGTAGATTTATATTTAGTTTAACAACAAAACACCAGTAAATAGCGCTATTCCGCCTAACCTGCTTTACTGAGCTGAAGTTGCTTTTATATTCACATTGGGTCATTTTTGAACAATGACAGCCTTCCTATACTGTTTATCATGCTACTCTGAATATTCTCTCTGAAATAGCATGTAAGTGTGGCTAAGTATAATAAATGTAATTCCTGCACGGCGCTGGCACTAACTAACTGGCGAATGACCTGAACTAGTGGGTTGTCTGTCGGCTGTTGCGCGCGCTCGCGATTTCAGGGGGTGTGGCTTTGAATCACAGTCCCTCCCCGCCGTCCAAAGTTAATATGCTAAGCGTTTAGCTTTTTGGCAGATTACCTACTGCACCTTTAATGTGTTTGAGTAAAATGTATACAAATAAAATAGAGCGGGTGCTTTTTAAAAATAATGACGTTGAATGAAAGTTAAACCGGTGAGTCGCCTGACAAAAAAGGTGCCCTTTTGAATCAAATCAGCAGGATGCCCTTCTGGATCTTTCACTTACTTTGAAGACACTACTGACTACGCTTACATGGACATCAGTAAACTAGTTATTTGCCTTAATAGAAAATAATATAATTATAGTGTTTATGTGAAGTGCTTTTTGAATGTTGCGTCCCAAGGCAATCCATTTCCTGCAGAGTTTCTGTATATACTTAATATTTAAGGTAAAATACTTAATTTTGGGTGACTTGAACTGCAGTTGAGCCTAAGTGAAACTGACGAATGTTTTGTCAGAATCTTGCTGAAACATGGGTGGTCACCAGTCACCTCAAACACAGTAGCATTACTCCTTAAACTTACTTGACAGGGGGGGGTTTCTTTATCTGACTGCGCAGGGCGTCTCTCCAGCATGGCCACGAAGAACCCATGAGTGCGGGTTTTTGCTGTGCTCGCGCGAAGACACTGGGTCAAAGGCTCATGACCCCTCTCAGGCCAGTCTGGAAGAAGATGCACTAATCTACAAATACAACAAAAACACTCTTAAATATTACTGTTAATTTTCCTTTACAGACTGATCGTTTTGCTATATAAGACTTCAATGTATCTTCAAGAGCCACAAATATTAAGTTTGTTCTGCCTGAATAAGGTGTTTCTTGACTCAAAGCTCCAGCTATCGTTGACTTGCATTTTATGAATCACCAATGCTCAGATTCAGCTAGAAATCTTCTTTAATGATCTACTGAAGAAAGAAAAAGTCACCTACATCTTGGACAGCCTGAGGGTGAGTACATTATAGACAAATTTTTATTTCGGTGAACCTCCCCTTTAAATGATTATTCATCCCAGTCTTTGTATTTTCTGACCTGAATCCAGGGTTCCGCTGTAAGCAGGCCGTCACAACCTCCTCGTTCTCCTGCGAGTGGATGGAGCAGGTTGAATAGACGATCCGCTCCAGCTGAGGAAACTGCAGAGCATGATTCAGACAGTGAAGCTGAAACGCAGCCAGAGCCTGCAGACGACCGTCCTCCTGTGTCTCGGGGAGCTCGTCCCGCAGACAAACCATCCCTGAAACAAACAAGCACAATGTCTGAATGTAAAGTCAAGGCTTCTGTTGGCATCAAATCTTCTTGTTGTGATGAAATGCTAAAGCTTTTATCATGGTATATGATATTATTATGATATTGACCTAAGCTGCAAAAAATATTGTTTTAACTGGTATAATTCATTTAATTTGTCAATTCATCTTTATTTCTATAATGCTTTTTACAAGGCAGCTTAACATACAGTGCTCAATATAATTGAGTACACCCCATTTTGAAAATGAATATTTTTATCCATTTCTCAGTGAATATAGGTCATTTTTTGGTGCATTTGAACAAAAAATTTATTAAACGCACATATTTATGAACTAGAAAGATTGTACATTTAAATTCTTGCAAAATATATAAAAAAAATTGAAAAGCAACTCCACTGATTTCCAGCTCCAATAACTAAAAAATTTAGTGTATTGCTTTATTGTATATTCAGAGTAAATAAATGTTTTAAACTAATAAAATTGCAAAAGGATGATTTAGTACAATAGTTAATACTTTACAATAAAGTCTCATAAGTAAATGTTAGTTAATGGATTAAAATCAACAGTGACAAATAGCCAGATTTATTAGTAACAATGAATTAACATTACTTTGAAACAAAAACAATGAATTTTATTAGTTTTTAACACTATTCATAGGTGCAGTATGTAAGTTTGGCACCCATTGGTTGAACTAGGTATTGCATTCCTGGAACAAAACAAATGTAAGCGCAGGTTGCCAGATTGTCGACCAACAGCAAGAATATCAAGCCCGAGAACACTTTAAACTGTGTTCTAAATCCAAGCAACGGCACACGATAGAAGGGATGTTTTCCATATTAAAAGAGTTTTTGTTCTAACCAACACCTCGAATTGATATAAACTTTGATATATTGATATAAGTATATATGAAAAGTATATATATATATATATATAAGTATATATATATATATGAAAAAAGTATAATTGATATATACTTTATTTCTCACAGGTGAACAACATGATATATTGATTATCTCAGGTACACCACATGTGCTTTATTTAGTGTTAATCGCTACTAATGTGAGTTGGAATGACATTTTATATGACATTTATTGCCATACTACTGAAAGCACTAGCAGATAGTTCACCTCAGATCTTGAAAATAAACCATTTAAAACTGAAAAATTAAAACTTTACAACTAAACTTATCAGTGATTCAGCATGTACAATTTAAATGTTAAAGAGGGTTAATATGTTTTAATTAGAGTATAAACCTTACCATTTCGTGAGTGAGTTCATATTCTGTGCTTCTGAATGGCTGTATTTAAATTTCTGTCATGTTTCGTCTGGTGCAAACAGCCAAATTGAATATCTGAATCTGCGACTCATTTTGGAATCTACTACTGTCCACTGGAGGTCGCATTTGGGTCATGGATGCATGCTTTAAGAGTCTTCCTGACTGACTGACTGACTGACTGACTGAATGAATGAATGAATGAATGAAATATGCGGTTTTTCAACTAGGTAACCCGGGGTGCTAGAGTCAAAAACTTACATACAGCACCTTTAATAACATGATTACAACTTGTATTAAAATTGTGTCTACGATTTTAACAGGTTTTTAATAATTCACTAAGAAATTAATATGAAATTAATCAAATTAATCAATAAAACCTTTTGTATTATTCATTGTGAGTTTGTTTCAGTAACTAGTTATCTATTGGTGGTGTATTGCACATTGATGAGATATTTGCTCCTATTAATAGTCACAGAATTTTCAATTAATATTTCAGCAATAGTTGGCTGGATTAACAAGTGAAAATGTTAATATTTGAACTATTAAGCTAATTAAATGTCTGCAATCATTTGGTGCTGTTATGAACTTCACTGCAAATACAATCTGAATATTCTTTAAAAACACTTTAAATAGTTTAAATAGTTATTTATGGTATTTAAGTGCCCATCAATATTGTGCATGTTCAATATCATGATATATTTCGTTAATTATATTGTGATAATAATCTAGTTACTGAAAATCAGCATGTCTAATACATTTCTTTATACATTGCAAAGTCAAAGCAGATTTTTTATTTATTTATTCATTCATTTTTGCCAATATTTTATTTGACAGGACAGTAGGTTTGACAGAAAGTGAAATGGGAGAAAGGGTGGCGGGCCGGTGGAAGCCGGAGTCCTGCCATTTTATCCTACCCATCAGATTATGCTATCAACAGTGTATTTCAATAATTCTGAGGTTGGGGTTAGGGATTAGGTAGGTTAGGGAGATATTACAGCTTCATATCAAACTACTCCACATTAAAATTTACCCTGGTAGCAAAATCTGATGAGTGGTATATTGCATCATCAAAATGTGCTACCCACTTTTTGAATGGGACAATCTGACAAGTTAGTATGAATTGAAAGAACACCGGGATTGGAACTCAGGATGCCTAGAGCGTTGCCACACCATACGTTGATGCACTAACCACTGGGCTATCGCACTGACATGTCAGAGCAGAATTACTAAAAATGAGAGCAATTATCGAAAATCAGGTATGAAATTTTATCTTTTTGTAAAAACATTCTACAGAATGCAGATTTGTATACACTAATGAGTGTCATTGTTTTGTTGATGCTGACGGATTTATATTCAGTAACGTACCTGATCCGCTGCAGGACGGGTCCAGAAGGATGTACTTGACCTCCTTGTACTCAGAGTTTTGTGGATCTACTTTGAGGAAATCCTGATTGGCCAGTTTGTGACATGTGACTCCAGCACGGAGCAGAAGAGTGCTCATGGTGGACAGACGTTTGGCATCCAGATCAAAGGCAAACAACTTCCTGCAGCATAAAACACAACTTACATTAAACGTTTACTTGAATATTTTTACGTATACATTGAAAAATAATCAATTAATAATATTTTAACTTTTGTTGCATATTAATAGTTTATTATATAAATATACTGTTAGTTTTATTAACTATTAGCTAATATTAAATGTAGTATATAAAAAATTAAGACAAAATTATATATATATATATATATATATATATATATATATATATATATATATATATACATACATACATACAGTATATATATATATATATATATATATATAATAGTATAACTTTAAAAATTAAATATTATAAATTTATAATTTTAGAAATTGAATCATAAAATTATCAACATTATGCTTTTATTTATTAATATTATCAAATTATCCTTATAAAAATACTCAATGTTAAAAAGCTATGATAAAAAGTAAGTTACATTAAATACTCTGAAACATAGGTATATTCATTTATGTCATGTATAATATATAATGAAGGGACTTTTATTTGTAATAAACAATACTACATAACTCAATCTCAAAAGTATTACATCAAAACTCTAAAAGCAAAATATTTTCTGAACAAATGACAGATTGTGAGTAACGTTCAGAGGCATTATCACTGAATATGTAGTTGTGCCGGCAGCTAGCTCTCTACAACTCTCACATGGTTGCACACTGAATGGTCAGTACCTGGATGGGAGACCACATGGGAAACCTAGGTTGCAACTGGAAATGGTGTTAGTGAAGCCAGCAGGGGGTGCTCAACCTAACGCCCCAGTATATTGATGGGGACACTATACTGCTCAGTGAGCACCTTCGAAAAAGAGTAGGGTTTCTCTGTAGAAAAACAGTAGGCCTCCTAACCATCTCCATATCATAATTGTCTTCATCACTCTGTCTTCTCTCCACCAATCAGCTGGTGTGCAGTCTCTTCCCCCCAAAATGTGTTAAAGCGCTTTAAGTGTTCAGGAAAGTGCTATTTAAATATAAGGAATTAATAATATTACCCTTTATTTTTCATTATGGCTGCTAGATGGCTGGTTTTGTTTCCTGGAGCTGCGCAAGCATCAATGACATGACTGCCGACTGGAGGGTTTAAGAGGAAAGCAGGAAGACAACTGGCCTACAGAAACATCCCACAGAGAAAGAAAAAAAAAAACACTCAGGTTACTCTCATAACATTCAACAAAACAGAGGAGCGGTATTCCCTTTACCTTGCCTTGTAATATAATGTGTCCTGCTTTATACAGGAAGTGATCATGGAAGTCTGTTTTTCCACTGAAGACCAGAAGATCTTTGAGGTGGAGATCACACAGAAACATCTTCCCCGACAGACGATCGAGATCCTCAAGCCTGATATGAGGAAACCGGAAAGGAGAGAAGGTCTGTTACAGGGCTGCATGATATTGGAAAAATCTGGCATTGCGATGTTTTGTTTCTCTGCAATATCTATATTGAAATATGAAAACAATTTTACTTGACGACTTGAATAGCTCTTTTTGAAAAGAAATCATTTAGATTGATTGGGGTAATTCTGTTGGGGTGTGAATCATGTATAAAAATTATAAACAAAAATAAAGCAAAAATAATTACGATAGGGTAAAAAAAGTTAATTAAACAGTGCTTAATGGTTTTCTGGAGAGTAAAACAATATTCAGATTCAGAAATTGAATAATTGAATGTAAAATAACACTGTATATTCTTTATAGTATTAATATTTCAGTGAATTTATTCCTCATTCAAGTTACAAATGTGCCTGAATGCTCTTGAAATGCCTTTAAAACAAATGCAAATGGTAATCTTGCAATCTGTTATGGTTATAGTTTGCAATAACTACACAAATCTCATGTATTCTTAACTTTGGTGCTGACCAACAATCTCAACTCAACACTGCAAATCCTGTGATGTAACTATTGTGGACACACACATGGCAATATCGATGCTAAAACCATACATTGTGCAGCCCTAGTCGGTTATCTGCTATTACAGGAACAGTTTAAGTTTCATGTTGCTCTGGAGCTGAAGAAAACTGACTTGAAGTGTTTTGTGGAGTGTAGAAAGCAACAAACCGTCCTGGCGTCCCTTGATACGAAAAGCCCTCTCGTTTTAAATAGTCGATGACATCTTCCAGAGATGTTTTCAGCGTGTTCACTCGCACATATCGAGGAATTACATCATCTGAAGAGACAGAACAAGACAATGATCTAGAAAATCTAGCAACAGCTTTGTCAAAGGACTGTGAATGTATAGTACATACAGAACAAAATACAACATATATAATGAAATGATATAATTTAATTGATAATTATTTTTTATTAAGAGTGAATTACATATGCTAACTAAAATTATATATGAATGTATACACACAGACAAAACATTTATATTCATTATTATATCAGTTTATTGTGGTATGTAGGACATTTCTTACAAGACATTTATAATTACATGTCTTTCTTATATAGTGCGTATAGAAAATCATCATTTGAAATAATTACTTGCTCTGTCACACAGCCTGAAATCAAATCACATAACAAATAACACTTCTAGCCTTTGAGATGTTTTTGTAGTCTTCTCCTAACCTATGCCTTTCTACAACTTTATCCAGAAGGTCTTTTGAAAGCAGGGTGTTATGCGAGTAAAGGTATAGGTTTTCACAGGGTATGAGGATTTACTTTAGGCACTGTGTGTATGTATATATAAAATTAATAAAGATTAATTGAGGGACTAAGCCGAAACGAAAATGAATGAATGATTTTAGAAGGATAAACGTTTTTTGTTATATATATATATATATATATATATATATATATATATATATATATACTTATATCTTATATATATTATATTATATATAACTTATATCCTTTTAAAATCATTTATTCATTTTCTTTTTGGCTTAGTCCTTTTATTAATCAGGGGTCATCACAGCGGAATGAACCGCCAACTTATCCAGCATATGTTTTATGCAGCGGATGGCCTTCCAGCTACAACCCATCTCTGGGAAACACCCATACACTCATTCACACACATACACTACGTCCAATTTAGCTTACCCAATTCACCTATAGTGCATGTCTTTGGACTTGTGGGGGAAACCGGAGCACCCGGAGGAAACCCACAAGAACCCAAGGTAAACATGTAAACTCCACATAGAAATGCCAACTAACCCGCCCGAGGCTCGAACCAGTGACCTTTTTGCTGTAAGGCAACAGCACTACCTACTGTACCACTGTGTCGCCCCCTTCCAAAATCAATCATATGATTTGTTTTAGCTTAGTTATTGATGCTCACTCTGTGTCTGCTGGATGCTGGAGGGCAGAAGGTCCTGATTTCGACTCACTTTCCTCTTGATTTTGATTCTGGCCAGAGCAGCTTGTAGTCTGGCGCGATGCTTTAACATCGTCGTCTTCCAGGCGCCTCCGCATTTTACCCCATGACCAATGAGCAGGTCATACACCAGTACCTGAACACACAAACACACACATATCAGTGATGAATACACACACACATACACACACACACACACACACACACACACACAAACAAACAAACAAACGTAGAGACAGCTACCTTGGCTAAATGAATCCGGAGTTTGGTTTCTTTTAAAAGCTTTGTGCTGTTGATGATCTCCTGCAGAACTGAGGAGTATTTCTGTGTTTCACACACAAGTGCAAAGAGCTGCTTGATATTCTGAGGAAAACATAAATAAATATGGGTGTTTAATGAGGTAAAATGAGTGAAATGGGAATCCATAAACAAGGATTATATATTTAAAACCATGATAGGATACACAAACTAATTTATTTATTATTAAATATAAAAATCAGATGGCATAACAGTAAACACACAATTTAAATAAATATTGAAAGGCATCACATAACTGAATCTAAAAATTCCTAATAATTCCGATATACAATTAATTATTAATTAAAAAATGTAAATTATATAAAATTATTTTACTGCATTGGGGGTTTTCATTTCATCGAGATCATTTTAAAAAGTAAATATAAAGGAGAAGATTGAAATAATCAACATTTATGTATGTTTTGTAGCCAATTATATGATGATATTAATGTATACATTTTCAAAGTTAATGTCATCAATATTGTTTTACGAAATCCGTCGTAAAGTCATTAACAAATGCAACGGCGTCGGTAAAAGGTTTGAGATGAAACACGAGAAGAAAACAAGGTAAATGTCACCTGAAAAAAAACGGAATATTTTGTTCTTCATCATTTCCAAGCTGTAAATGTATTAAATTAAATCATATCTGACAAGAGCCCATAGCTAAAGCACCCAATAGCGCCATATATTGACATAAAGAGACAAAAACAACAGCACTTACTGGAAATTTACTGTCATAAACCAGAGTTTTCACCGCTCCTCTTTTCTGCTCCACTTTCTCAAGAATCTCTGCCGCTTTTAAATAAAGTGCCATGACGATTAAACACCGGTACTTTATAAAGCAAACTTAATACAACTCAATCTAGCGCATTTAACACGTCAATTTCGAGTGATCTCAAGTAGTAAATGCATTACCCACGTTTTCATATTTGCCTGGTTACTTTTCGCAGCGTTTTTGCGACACCACAGATCGTCTTACGATAACTACAATACTAATGAATCTCCACACGGGTGAGCCAAAGACGCATTTACACAAAACTCTCATCCTTTATTCAAGAGGGCCAAACGTGTTTATCTGATTCAGATATGTGCTTAGAGGTAAACACACATACATATATGCTATTATAGAAGTCTTCAGTGTAAGCTATGTACGCTTGATGTTTATTTTATTTCGACTTTAACACACAGACGATCGCTGTCACTCCTCATATAAATCTGAATTGCTAATGATGAAGACACTCAATTGAAACTCATCGAACAATTGCTTTGATTTGGGGGGGAAATCCTGTTTTAAGATACACTTTAAGACAAGACAACAGCCATTTGCAGTTTCGGTTTCGCTAGACTTTAAGTAGGCCTGATGGGATTTTCAAATTGAGGCCTATTGTATGTTTTGTGATGACTTTTGTTGTAAATAAGGCCATCAGCATGGTCTTGATTAATAAATAGCTGTTCCTCAAAACATTAGTGTATATTATTGGACATTTACTCGAATAATCAAGTAAATTCAACTAACTTTACATTTTAACTCACAGTGCAGAAAATATCAAATCATTTTACTGTAAATTAATGCAGCTCAAGCTTTCACAGCTTATGTTTAACCTCAAATGAATCTATTTTTCAGACGTGGTTCGTCTACTACTTCATATTGCAATTTTTTAAATATTCTGCTATTTTATTGCTTTAGACACTGTTTACCATGGTGCACTGAGGTTTATAACAAATCCTAAATCCCTCACTCATTATTTTGTGTTGTACACTCAGGTAGGATGGTCTGCTTTGTCCACTCTAAGGCTCAAGTATTTGTATATCTTTGTTTATAAATCTATTCTGGGTTTACTCCCCTCATATCTCCATACTTACATTTGTAAAAACCTGTCTCTAGCTATAGCCTTCAGGAAGTTTCTTTATTGTCTGTACTAGTGGTGCATACTGAAATGGGAAAAGAGCTTAAATGTGCATCACCTTTTGCTCTGAATAACTTCCAGACAAAGTTGCAGTTTAAAGAGTTGGTTTCACTATATGCTTTTAAATAGATTTTAAATGATTTGGAGTTTGAAGCATGGGCCTGTAGCTGTAACTGTTATCGTTTTAATGGATAAATTATGTTACCTGTTATTTGTTTTTGTTTGTTTGTTAAACCAACACGATTTGTATACTGCCTAATCTTGGTCAGGACGCTCTTGTAAAAGAGATTTTTAATCTCATTGTGCTTTACCCGGTAAAATAAAGGTTCTAATAATAATAATAAAAGCACACAAATATGCAATTTGATGCAGATGTTGCAATTTATATAGCCACAAATCAGTGAAATTCTACATATAGCCAAAACAAATGAAAATCTACTGTATTATTTAGATTTTTATAACAATATAGGCTAATTTCATAAAATAAATGGTGGTTTAAGGTTTAAGGTGGTTTAAATTTAAGGTGATATTTAGATGCACCAATTTCATTATCAAATCTTCATAGCTTTTATTGTTTGGGTAAAACATTTAATGAGGATTAAAATTTAGCTGTTCCTTAAAACAATATAATATAATGTAATAAATTATTTTTTAATGATATAAAGGTGACATGGTGGCTCAGTGGTTAGCACTGTTGCCTCACAGCAAGAAGGTCACTGATTCAAGCCTCAGCTGGGTCTGTTGACGTTCCTGTGTGTATGTTCTCCCCATGTTGGCGTGGGTTTCCTCCGGGTTCTCCAGTTTCCCCCACAGTCCAAAGACATGCGCTATAGGTGAATTGGGTAAACATAATTTTCAGTAGTGTATGAGTGAATGTGAGTGTGTATGGGTGTTTCCAAGTTCTGGGTTTCAGCTGGAAGGCCATCCGCTGTGTAAAACACATGGTTGCTGGATAAGCTAGCGGTTCTTTCCACTGTGGCAACCCCTGATTAACAAAGTGACTGAGCTGAAAAGAAAATTAATGAATGAAAACTGATAATGCATGTATGTGTGTGTGAATGCGAGAGTGTATGGGTGTTTCCCAGTTATGGTTTGCAGCTGGAAGGCCATCCGTTGTGTGAAACATATGCTGGATAAGTTAGCGGTTCATTCCTCTGTGGCGATCCCTGATTATTAAAGGGATTAAGCTGAAAATGAATGAATGAATGAATGAATGAAAATTGACCGTAGTGTATGAGTGTGTGTGTGAATGCGAGTGTGTATGGGTGTTTCCCAGTACTGGGTTGCGGCTGGAAGGGCATCCGCTGTGTAAAACATATGCTGGAATAGTTGGCAATTCATTCCACTGTGGTGACCCCTGATAAATTAAAGGACTGAGCCGGAAGAAAATGAATAATATAATTTAATAGTAAAGCTAAGTTGCTTAAGTTCAGGAAACATTACAGTTTCCAAAAAAACAATGTTATTTTTACACTGAATTGATAATAATCACTAAGATTCCACAACAAAAAGACACGTGAGCCACAAGGTGGACATTTATAGACATTTTACTTGCTAAAAATGATAACCTATCAATCATTCAACACGAGACGTGTAAAAGATTGCACACAACTGGTTGCTCAGCCATATTTGATAATGCTGATAAATTAGACGCATAGATGTCAATCACAATAACACAAACATTCCCATGAGTACACCTGCTCAGCTTTTTAAAATCCTAGAAGGAAAGATTTGCCATTTATTTAAGATGTATGATAATTTGCTGAGTCATAATGGATCTAAAAACTATTCATCGTGATTCGTGACTCACTTATGTGGACTTGAGAACGCTGTGGTGATTTATTTTAAAGGTCTAATAGACGTAAACTCAGTCAGATCAGTGTAAAATGAGTAAACGGTACCCTAAAGCTACAACTAAACTATTGTGTTCATTCATACTTGAACCTCCGGCTAATATAAACCTGAATATGTAAGACTATTTTCCTTTTTTCTCTTCGTTTTTTTGGCCTTTGTTGTTGTTAACATTCCAAACAACTCTTTTAGCCATATCACAAAACCAGCACAGTGTTGAGTAATCCCAGAGAACTTGTGTATTTCTTTAGGGGGGGTTAAGAGACTATCCGAACATCATGGAGATCTCAGGTTATAAAGGTGTTGGGTGAAAACCAGCATTCCACAAGCTTGGATAACCGCGTCCAATATAATTCCCAGGCTTTGTGAGCAGAAAGCTGAGATGTTTGTAACTTCTGGCGCTGTATTAGATGTAGTCGAGTTGAAAAAAGTGGATAAACAGGGTGTCAGCGATGCCCTTTAGCATATAAACAGACATAAGTGTCGTCAGGACTAGATTAGGCAATTGATTCTGCTACTTTTGTGTGTGTGTGTGTGTGTGTGTGTGTAGGCGTAGGTGTGTTCTTGGCACAGGAAGTTATGTCATTAGGCTCCTCCTTTCTCTTACCTGAGCTGAGGGGTAGAGCCAGACAGACACAAGCTCTCAGTACAGACAGGGAGAAGAAAAAAACAAGGAACAGCAGTTCACAACCTGCTAGTCTTTCACACACACAAACCTTTTTTTATTTTATGTGAAAAACAGAACCGTACAGGATCTTACTTCACAGTTTGGAAAATGGACGTCCCAGAGAATTCCCCAGGGATTATGGGGCTTCTGAAAACTTTTGACGCTTCAGAGTTTGGGAGTTGGGAAAAGATTGGCTCCGGCGGCTTCGGACAGGTGTACAAAGTACGACACATGCAGTGGAAAACATGGCTGGCCATCAAATGCCCTCCCAGCCTTCATTCTGATGACAAGTGAGTACATTTAGTTCATTATATCTTTCTTTTTAGCGTCTAGAAGTGTGTTTAAAGTGTGTGTGTGTTTGATAAACACAATCATGTGAAGGGCAAGTGAAGTTTGTTTGTGTTAATGCTGTACTGCAGATAAGAGTTTGCTTTGAAACAATCATGAGTTGGTGTGTTTTTCTTTGGGGTAAAGTTGGTTTTATATTCCCACAATCAGACTTTCACCTTCTGAACATAAGTACAGTTAAGTAATGTTTGCAAATTCTAAAATATAGACTATCAAAGTACTATGTTGTGCTACCATGTTGTGTTTGAAGTCATACATGCATGAGATTTCAGAACCAATATTCTGTATATAGCTTAATAAACAATATATGGGCAAGTTATCACTGAAAGAATGTGCGAATATAAAACCAACTTTACCTCAGTGTGTTTTTCATGGATTTTAAGTGTAAAATGACTTTTGTTTGTGTCATATGAGATGTACAGTGCTCAGCATGTATAAGTACAGCCCTCACAAATCTTTTAAATTCATAGTTTTAATAGGAAGCTGTACAATATTATAGTTGTGCATATACATTAGATTAGTCAGTACTGAAGCCAAATCTGGAGGTTATCTAACTAAATAACTTACTATAACGGTCCAAAAACTAGTACACTCAAATTTATATGTTATATAAAAAATATTCAATACAAATAAAAAAAAGAGGAAAAATCAAGAGAAGCAAAAAATTATAAAAAATTAGTTGAAATTTTAATTAAATTTTTTTTTGCACTTTAAAAACAAATATTGGTGTTTAACAAGACCATACATCGTAGTATAGAATACAACATAGGAAAAATCACAGACTGTCTTAGTTTTCTTATTTTTCCACTATCCCCCCAAAATAAAATATATAACATTTATGAATTATAAACAAACATATCCTCTGATAGAAAGAGAAAAATAAAATTAAAAGATATTCTTCAAAAATAATAATAAATGAGCAAGTCTGCAATAAAACAGTAAAATTAATTATTTAATAAATTAATAAATATTGAAAAGTTTGCATTGAGTCGTCAATATATCCTCTTTCCAATTAAATACTGTATATTAGAACTGATATCAACTGAACAGGGTAAGCCTTTGATATAGTCTAAAATATTGTTCCAGGTCTTGTAAAAAGATTTGAGAGATCCTGCAAGTAAACATTTTAATTTCGCAAGTCTCAAAGATTTTTCAGATCCACATGTCATGTGATGGAGGAAGTACCTGTTCCCATTTGATAAGAGTGGCTCGTCTAGCTAAAAGAGTAAAAAAAAAAAAAGTTAAAATTTTGTAGTTTGTAGTTATTTTTGCATTATTTTGCTTACATTAATTTGTATAATCTTTCACTTTCTAAACATGTTTGATGACTAAAGTATTATTTTAATAAATAAATCTGTTTAATAAAGCTGTTTCGTTTAAATGCACCAAAATACATTGCCTGTATTCACTGAGAAATGGATAAAAATATTCATTTTCAGAATGGGCTGTACTGAATTATGCTGAGCACTGTATATTTTAATGATAATAATTAAGTCTATTGAGGTTTTATATTCACACATTCCGACTTTGCCGTTCAATAAAACACCAAAGCTGAATTTAAAAATGCTAACACAGATTAATTTTAATGACGTACTGTTACAAGCACAACTTGTGACAAGGTCTCTATATTGTTTACTTTTAATACTGGGTGTGAAATTGCATCTAAGTATGAATTCACAACAGCATTAGCACTATTTAACCTACTGTGAGCAATGTTGATAGTCATTGGCCGCTAATATCATTTCCCTATTTAGTATTTGCAAAGAAAGAAGGTGAAAGTCAGAACGTGTGAACCAACTTTACATCAATATTAAGTCTATATTCTCCATTCAGACTGTTTGTTATGCTGGCATGCTAAAAGATTCAGTGTTTTGTGTTAGGAAAGTACTGATAATGTACTGCCTCCAGCTATGAATCTGCCCCCCCACCTTATCATCAAAAATACACACTTTAAGACACCCTGAATATCAGACTCTGACGAAAGACTTGCATTTTACACTACAGCCGTTTTCCACTTTAACTCTGTCCTGACATGACAAGGAGTGGCTGTATGTGAGCTTTGTTTCCCGGTAACCTGCCATACATAGACCTTAGACAGAGCTTTGGTATGCGCACAGATGTTGCAGTTACACACACACACACGACTCTTTGTCTTTGTTTTTGTTTTTTTTGAAGGGTCATGTGTGTGTTGTTTGTAAAATAGCATTACAGCTTTAAAGTGATTTTATTTTAGCTTTGTTGTATTTTATTTTATTCATGATAAATTTTGCAGTATGGAGCTACCTATCGATCATTAAAAGCTGATCAGATTATTTACACAAAACAAACAACTACGCACGCACACACAACTATAAATGTGTGTGTGCTGTATACATATACACAATACACAGTACATATCTCATATGCTTACTATTATTTGACCCACACACACAAATGCGTAAATATAAGTAATATTTAATCTTAATGTTATGCCTTAATATTATAGATAATTGAGATGAAACATGATATGCTGCCACTTTTGCTCTATTTACCTTTTCTAGTTCCCTTTGCTAAATATAAGAAGTTATTTAGAAAGTATTTAGAGAATGTTTACAGTACTGAAAAATACTGTGTACTTAAAACCATTGATTAATATATAAATTTCTGTTTATTTATTAGGATAAACCACTTTAAATTATACATTTATATCCACATACACTAACATTAGGCCTTCTGTGAGCACCTACATTTACCCTAAGAAATTCATGACCCTGTATTTCCAGTCTTCCTTAATGCACTTCATACTGAACGTCTGTAAAATAATTTTTAATGACCAGATCTGGCCCAAGTTGTTTATATAAGTCTTACTAATCAACCCACTGACTCACGAGTCAAGCCACTGAACAAGCAGATGCAGTATCATGCTGACTCTTTCTGAAACCGTCTTTGTGAAATTTAATTTTATATACGATCATTAAACGTCTGATGGTATGATATGATTTCCTTTGTAGATAAACATTTCAATAGTCTCCGGTGTGCATGAATGCAGTCCTTTTCAGCAGTTTTTTTTTGTTATGTATGTCTCTAAAACACCTCTGGCCATATGACTACATAAGCTTAGATATGTAGGACTGAAAGAAAATAGCAATTATATTGAAAACAAAAATACATTATCTGACCCTTAATGCTGAAATATTGAATTAATTAATTCTAACTATTTGCTATTTTCATGTATTTTAAAATCTAATTCATTTATGTAGTGCAACTCTGACTTTTAATTCAGTTTTCAGTGTCACATGATCCTTCAGAAAACAAAACGTGATTTAATGCTCAAGAAACATCTATGACACTGCAAAAAATGAAATGCTTTTCTTGCATGGAGTTTTTCTCTTGTTTGTAGTCCAATTATCTACAAGTTCTTAAATCAAGAAGTATTTTCTGTAGTTTTGTTTAGAGAAAAGAAAAGATATAATCAAACAAGCTTTTCCTTAAAACATGCAAAAATAATCTAAGTAAAATAATGAGGTTTTGGTTCTAAAATAAGATTATTTTTCTTACCAGATATTTTATTTTGTTTCAAGATTATTTAAAAACTAAAAAAATTAGATTTTTTTTGTTTAGAAAATGCTTCTTGATTTTAGAATTCTTAGAAAAAACAGAAAAAAAACTTTTGGGTTTATCTATTTTGGTGAAAACATTTTTTTTCATGGCGAGGTTGACATTTGCATGGGATTGTTCTGATATAAACATCAATATAAATAGATGTAATAACTGAGTTTAATCATTTATATGTTCATTCATTGTGTCATTTTAAATACATAAATCTAAATACATAATCTGTTAAAATATATCAAAATGTAAAATAGAGAGATTTTGGGTTAAAAATTTGACTATTTTGCTTGCCAGATATTTTACTTTATTTGTAGATTATTTAGCTCATGTCAAGGAAACCCTCGCTTATGAATTGATTGATTTTTTTTTTTTTCTGAAATCAATTTTCTTTTCATGTTTAGAAAATGCTTCTTGATTTAAGAATTTTTAAGTATTTGGACTAGGCATGAGCTGCTATAAGATTCTGACAGTATGATAACAGGGTGTCCGTGGGGTCTTAAAAAGTATTAAAGGTTGATAAATCAATGTAGAGAAATTTAAGGCCCTTAAAAAATATGAAAAAGTCTTAAATGCTATTTTGCAAGGTATTAAATTTTATATCATTTTTTTATAATATAATGTATGGTTGTATGCAAAAGTTTGGCTGAATTAAATTTGTGAATTTCAGGATGCTGTGTATTTTATGAAATCACTAAAATCCTGCTAGATTTGACATAACGCTGCTTTGTTTACTGCAGTAATCAAGGTAACACCATTATTTCTGCAATTCTATAGGCACCAACCTGCTGAATTAGCTAGATCAGTGGTTCTCAAACTGTGGTACATGTACCACTAGTGGTACGCGGGCTTCCTTCTAGTGGTACGCGGAGAAATGAAATATGTCATGTACATGCCACATATATTTCAAAATTTATCAAAAAATTATGTATATAATATGCCATACATGACATTTAGCCTATATTTCTGAGTTTATCTGCCATGTTTTTTTTAACTGTGCAGAGTTGTAGCTGCTTTACTGGGCCTACTACGCTACTGTATTTCAATACTGCTCATTTTGGTGGTACTTGGAGAGACAATTTTTTTCTGAGGTGGTACTTGATGAGAAAAGTTTGAGAACCACTGAGCTAGATTAAATAATTTTTTTTTATTCAGTATATAAATAATATTGTTGTTTGGGATTAGTTTACAAATTTAATATTTAGTAAATATACTGTAAGTTAAAATCTCGCCAGTGTTTTCGGTTGAAACCTAAAGTGGTTATAAGGTATTCAAATGTATGGAGTCTTAAAAAAGGCCTTGAATTTTACTCTCTGATTCCTGTATATACTCTGGATAATCTTGGATAGAATAAAATATGTGCTTTATAAATGTCTGGGTAAAAAACAAGAACTTTTTTCCCCTTTTGAACAAAATATATTTGTTGTTAAGAAACATTTGAAATATATTGGAGCAGTAAACATGTCAGGCTGAATAATTCAAATGAACCTTTGACTTCTGCTGTCTTCATTAGTTTCTAAAACACAGATTTTAAATATCGTTTCTGCTGGAGATACTGTTGTCCTAAAAAGCATTTTTAAAAGATCTCTCATATACCCTACATAATAATATAATTGTTTTGGCGGTTTTAAAACCTTGACTTTTCCAAACGGCGGTATACCTTGATAACAGTTATCGTCCCATGCCTAATTTGGACAAGAAACAGGACAAAAACTATGTAAGAAAAGCATTTTTGCAGTGTCCTCCTATAAATAATGAAGCAGTGCTGCTTACTATCTATCTGGAAACCATGATTTATTTTGGGAATTTAAAGAATACATAAGCTGATCTTCAGTGCTGAAGATTTGATCAGCTCTAGTTATCACAGTCACATCAAGAGCGATATTCATCAGTAATTTTGCACGTCCGCTTGCACAACTCAAATGCGGATGTTACTGTTCGTCATCAGGCCTGAGGAGGAAAAAACTAAAAGAATCTGCTAGAAATCCTGCGAATGCTGTTTGATGTGACCCTGGAGGCAGGTTATCAGCACTTGACATCTGAAGGTACAAGAATTTTCATTCGCCTCCCCCATTTAAACACGGCACAGACTTAAAAGCAGGCTTTGTCCTCCTGTGCTCCATCAGGCCTGAGCTGAGCAGAGCTGCCCGACTGGTCCAACCGGATCAGCGCTTTTTTTTTTAATAAAGAAAGAACAGCTTTTGTTGAGCTGAAAGGGTGGCAGAGCAGTGGGTAGTTTTAAACATTTACCTCTGCACTCCCTGTTAATCTTCACACTCCCTACCTCCCATTTGTCCATCCCAACTGGAGCTGCTTCGCTGTTTCCTATCAGACTTTATGAGTTATGTTTGTCTCTTTGCTAGTTAAAGCTAGTTTTCGATAAGTAGGAAATGAGCAGTTCCAGCATTATGGATGTGATGTTTGCGGTAAAAACTCAAAACATAAATTCACAGAGAAAGTCTTTGTTAACATATTGAAACACCCGTTCGTATTTTCCAGAACTACTAACCACAGAGTTATGGGATCAGATCTGCAAACATTTTTATATTTTAAATGATTTTAAATAAACATGCGTTATAGATGTGATGAAAAAATACTAGCTATTTTATGGTCTACAACAGGGGTGTCCAAACTCGGTCCTAAAGGGCCGCTGTCCTGGAGAGTTTAGCTCCAACCCTAACCAAACACACCTGAACCAGCTAATTAAGGGCTGTTTCTCAATTCCAAGAACGCAGAGAACAGACTTGTGTTCTTGTGGAGAGCGGTCTTGCCAAGTTTCCTCGGAAGAACGAACTCAGGAGACTGCGAGGACAGAGAACGCGTCCTTTGAGAAATGGGATGCTGCATTCTTCCTGATGGTCACATGACCTTCACGCGTTTTAAATGGAAATTATTTAAACATTACAGCGTTCGTACAGCAATTTATTGTTTTTCCCCTTCAAAATATATACTTTGCATAAAAACATTATAAATATACTCTGCACAATATAAATAAAACACTTTTTAATAAGATTTTTAGTAAACAAACACCCTTAATGTATTTATTCCTTTATTAAGATGTTCATGGTGATGTTTACTTTCACCGTTTCATTTAGGGAAACTCCTGAGGTAAATAAGTGAAATCTCGGAACTTTAATAATAAATCTAAATAAAATGCTGCGCTTCCCACCTCCAGTCGCAATGACTTCTGGGACTTCCAGAGCGTGTTTGTTGCTCAAGTCTGCATCAGTGCATCCTCGATATCAAGATCACATCCGGGAAATTTCACGCGTCCTCCGTACTTGCGGTCGTGTGTATTGGAACTGAACTTAGGCAGCTGATGATGACGTTGCATGAGAACACGAGGACGCAAGACCGCTGAAGAACGCATATTGAGAAACAGCCAAGGTCTTACTAGATATGCTAGAAACTTCCTGGCAGGTGTTTTGAAGCAAGTTGGAGCTAAACTATGCAGGACTCTGGACCGAGTTTGGACACCCCTGGTCTACAACATACTTTGTAGATATTCTGTGAATGGGGTATATGCAGAAGTATGCTGAAAGACTTTTAATTTTTTAGTAACCTGGGTCAAGCGCTTCTGGTGAATTGTATGCCGTTACAAAATCGGCTTGTTTAATGTCTGATTTAATAAAAAAATCAATGATCTACTCTGCCTGATTGATATACAATAAAAAGTGGCTCTCAGAATGTACTCGAAGCACTACATTAAATTAGATTTGTTCTTCCCGTGGCTTTAAAATATGAACATTTATTTTATTCCAGTATTTTCAATGGAGTTTCTGCGCTTGCCTGCTGACCCTGACGGTGCATGCGTGTTAATGGCTTTTCATCTTGTTTTATGCTTGAACAACTAAATGAAGAATGAAGTCTACTTAACTGATTGTATTTTAATTATATTAAAACATCGATGCTGTAAAAGGAACTGCATAAAATTGAAAAAAGTCACATTGACTGTTCACCGGAAGTTTATCGGTATGGGAGCAACACTAGCTGTGCATATACCCCATTAAACTCTAAACCCAAATGAAATAATGCTAATCAAAAGGATAAGAGTTTGCTTTAAAGCAAACATTATTGACTTTATTTTACGTCTTTGCATTTATGAGGAAAAAGCTTGGTTATGAAATTGACATTTGTGTGACTTTAGTAAATCAAATATAATTGCTTGAAAACACTGACAGACATTTTAAGTATTTTTACATACTATCAAAATTGAAAGGGTTTTGATATTTTGGTGAAATTTTTTTTTCATGGCAGGGTTGAGATTTGCATTGCTTAAATGTCAACATCGTGTGTTAAAAATACATTTTTTATCATTAAATGTAATAATTGAGTTTAATAATTTATGTACTCATTCATTGTTTTCTTTTGTAGAAAATATTAACTAATGTTAGAAATTAAAAGTTTTTTTTTTATTATATTAATATAGACTTTTTTAAAAGATATTTAAAAATATATTTATTTATTTATTTGTTTATGTATATATTTTAGTCATTTATAGTCATTTATTGTGTTTTTATGTTTGAATACATACATTTATTTATGCATTTATTTTGAGTTGTTCCTCCCCTCAGCTGTAGTTAAAACTAGATTTGTTTTCCTGAAGAAAATGCAACACTAATGTTAAAAAATTAAACATTTTTTAGTTTATATTGACTTTTTTAACAGATGTTTTTTACACTATAAATGTAAAGTAAAATTATGTACTATTTCTTTATTTTATTATTATTATTATTATGGGGCAGCATAGTGGGTAGCACAATCGCCTCACAGCAAGAATGTTGCTGGTTCGAGCCCTGGCTGGGTCAGTTGGCATTTCTGTTTCTGTGTGGAGTTTGCATGTTTTACTCGTGTTGGCGTTGAATTCCTTCAGATGCTCCGGTTTCCCCCACACATGTTGTATAGGTGAACTGGATATGCTTAGTTCTCCGTGTGTGTGTGTGTGTGTGTGTGTATGTGTGTATGTGTATGTGTGTGTGTGTGTGTGTGTGTGTGTGTGTGTGTGTGTGTGTGTGTGTGTGTGTGTGTGTGAGAGAGAGAGAGAGTGAGAGAATGAGAATGAGAATGTATTGGTGTTTCCCAGTGATGGGTTGCAGCTGGAAGGGCATCCGCTGTGTAAAACATATGATGGATAAGTTGGTGGTTCATTCCACTGTGGCTACCCCTGATTAATAAAGGGACTAAGCTGAAAAGAAAATGAATGAATATTATTATTATTTATTGATGGCTTCATTTAAAGGCTTTTATACATTTGTTTATTTTGAGTAGCCATTTAATTAAATGAAAAATGATACGTGTATATTTAAATTAAATAATTTAGTAATTACTTTAATTATTTAATTCTTTATCGTTTCATTTTAAATGAACGTATTCACAGAGAGTTTTGTCTTTTCCTTAACCTTCCTAAATCTAGCCTTTTTTCAACAAAAAAAGAAAACATCAACAAGTGGACTGAAATGTAATTATTGGATCACTCATTGAATTTAAAGCATTTCATTTTTATTGTATTAATTTTATTATTTTTGGGGGGAAGTTTTGCTTCCCCTCTGCCATATTAAAGCAAATTGTCATTAAATAGAAAACATTGAAATTAAATTAAATTCAGATTTATTGTTTTACATTTTAAACTAAATTTAGCTTCATGAAAAATTTAATTAAAATTGTATTATTTTCTGATTGATTATTAATATTATTTCACTTTCTTAAAGTTAGTTTACAAGTTAGTTAGCATTTTGAATCAAATGTATTAAAATTTAATTATTTACTAATTTATCAAAACAAAATGATCTATATTTAAACTATTGATTGATTTCCTACAATCTTTTAAAGCTTTTTTTAAGTAGAAAATACAAGCTAAAAATGTAGAAATGTTACTTTTTCCAAGTGTATTTGTACTAACTTTCTGATTTAACTCTTCAGTACACTAGAATGATTTAATTAAGCACTTGCTGAATTTACTGGAAAGCTCTACATAGCCAGTTTGCCATCAGCATTTACGTCCGATGAGTAATAAAATACTCACTAAAATAATAAAGTGATAAAGCAAAATCCAGACCTACTGTAATGCCCAGCTGTTTGTGTAATATCCGTCTTTGCTTTCCTGACGTAGATGATTAAGAGATATTTTGGCCATTTTTTACTGTTGTTAACTAATCAAACAGATTGTAAACTCATAGTGATATCCTTTATATGTCCAGTTTTAACCTAAATGTCTGCTGTGTTAATAATAAAGTGAGATAGTTGTTTAATAACAAAGTACACAAGAGAAACGTTTACACAACCCCATATCTATAGTGATGTCAGATCAATATACTGCCCTCATAAAGCTATTTATGGCATCTGAAAGCTGTTTCGGATGCTCCAGCTTTATTAAATAAAGGAAATTTAGCCCATCATAGCTAAAACAACCATTGAGTATATATATATATATGAGTCAGCTTCAACTGTGTGCACAGGTTCAACAGGTTTCAGTACCTTCCCTTGTTGTTTTTATAAAAGTGTCTGGCTGTGATTTCTTTATGATCTTTTTTAATTAATTGGGTGTGTTGCCAGTTATCCAGATAAAGTCCAGCTGGATCACTCCCATGGGGAAAACACATAAATAAAAGTCATTTACATTCCACAACATGGTGTGACAGTATTTAAGCCAGGGTTAGTTAGTTCATCCATAAATAAGTTAATTTATTTTCGTAATGCTGTAACATGTTGTTCTCGTATTTTTCTCTTTTGTATACAACAAAAGAGAAAAGAATTCTGCTTTAACTCTTGCACATTTGGCTTAGTGGTTTTCACTGTCGCCTCGCAACAAGAAAGTCGCTGGTTCAAGCCCAGGCTGGGTCAGTTGGCATTTCTGTGTGGAGTTTGCATGTTCTCCCCGTGTTCGCATGGGTTTCCTCTTGGTGCTCCGGTTTCCCCCACAAGTCCAAAGACATGTGCTGTAGGCGAATTGGATGATTTAAAATAGACCGTAGTGTTTGTGTTTGAATGTGAGAGTGTATGGGTGTTTCCCAGTACTGGGTTGCAGCTGGAAGGCCATCCGCAGCGTAAAATATATGTTTGAATAGTTGGTTCATTCCGCTGTGGCGACCCCTGTTGAATAAAGAGACTAAGCTGAAGGAAAATGAATGAATGAATGTGCTCATTTAATATGCACATTAAAGCATATAATAATAATAATTATAATAAATTATATTTAGATTTATTGTTTGACATTAAATTTCCCTCAAACATATAGCTATATCAAAATTCATTAAGTAGAAAATATTAAAAAATACTAGAAATAGTAAAAATGTATATTAAAAATTTTATTATTTACTGATTTATTATTATTATTTTTTAATAAAATACAAAAATAAATGTCATTTACATTTCACAAAAAGTGTGACAGTATTTATGTCAGGATTAGTTAGTTCATCCCAAAAAAAGTTTAATGAATTTAGTAACGCTGTAACGTGTTGTTCTAGTGCAGGTAGCTTTTTTTCTTTATAAGTTTGTGTGTGTTTACCAGTACTGGGTTGCAGCTGGAAGGGCATCTGCTTCATAAAACATATGTTGGAGTAGTTGGTGATTCATTCCTCTGTGGCGACCCCTAATGAATAAAGGACTAAGCCGAAGGAAAATGAGTGAATGAGGGTACATTTGGTGACAGGTGGGATATAGTGTACGCAAGTGTGTCTTTGTGCAAGACAAGTTACTGGAGAAGTGTGTGAATATCAGAGGCTTGCAGGAAAAAAATTAAACAAACTCACAGTTTTAAACTCGCAATAAATTACATTCTGTTCTCATTCTTGTTTACTTTTACAGTGTACTTCCATTTTATTTAATGCTGTATTCTATTCACTAAATTTTGCAGAATAACAAGACTGGAGTTAGCTTATAATTATGAAAATGTGTGTTTTACGTGCTTCTAAAACAAGCTAACAAACCTAAAATGTACCTTTAGGGAACATTCCTGCAGGGTTATTTTTAGCTTGTAAAAATATCAACCTAAAAATAACCCATTGGGAATGTGCTGTATGGTTATTTTTAGGTTATTTAGAAGCACCCACCCTGCAACATTCAGAGAATGTTACTTTGTGATTGCAAAACTTAAAACCTAAAAAGAATCTACAACAATTTCAAAAAAATTAATTAAGGCAGGGGTGTCAAACTCCTGGAAGGCCGCAGCTCTGCATAGTTTAGTTGCAGCTCTGCTTCAACACACTTACCTGTAGGTTTCAAACAAGACTGAAAGACTCGATTAGTTTGATCAGGTGTGTTTAATTAGGGTTGGAACTAAACTGTGCAGAGCTGTGGCCCTCTGGGAGTTTGACATCTGTGATATAACGGAATTAAATACAAACAAAAGGGAAAATTATGTGTTTGCAGGATAAAGCCGCTGTCACACTGCACTTTTCTCCCCATGGACTTCTATTCAAATGCACATGCGTCAGACCGGAAATGCAAGTTTTGCAGTTCGCTGCGTTTGAAAGTTCAAGCTTGGTAAACTGACCTGTGAAATCGCATCACGTGATTGCTTGAGACCAGTTAAAGATCAAAACATGAACTCTTTTACAATATGGAGCAATTGCTCGCTTGTTTAATGGGTGGGCACCGTACAACAGAATTCACATGCTTAAACTATAGTGTGACAGCGGCTTAACAGTGTCATTTACATGCATTTTATCTGTCCCTCCAGGATTTTGCGAGTCAAATGCTTCTTGAGAGATAAAAAGGAAAATCTGACAAGATTTTTGTATGATTTTACAGCAAAGCATTAGAATTAAAGCAAAGAAAGTCATTAAGTCATTTAGGCTGTAAATATTAAGAAAATGTCCTTAGCAAGTGTTGGAGGTACTGAGTTATGCATGATTTTGTTAAATAATATCATACATTTCAGTTTGTTTTCAACCAATCCTTATTATATACCTCCAGAACACTGGAATACACAGAGTCATATTGGAATCATTTAGTGCCTTTTTTAAGCTTGATCTAGATTGCTATTCACTGTCAATATATGGACAACAGTTATTATAGAGCATTTTTACTTTTCACTTTTTTTTTTATTTTGCTTTTTTTTAAAAAAAAAGAAAGAATGGCACACAGCGTTAGCACAACACTGAGCTGAGTAAATAATCATTGAAAAAAAATATATAATTTTTTCTTGAAATGAACTTGAACTCTCTTGAAATGGGGAAGGAAATTATTAGAACCCGCTCGACTAGACTACTTAACAGCTTTTCCCAAAAGCTGTTATTGCCCTCAAATCAAATCATTCAACCAGCAAATCATCCCCCTCTGAAATATTATGCCAGCTCCCAAAACCAGAACCACCCCACCACACCACGAAAACCTCAAAACATGCAAACTCCGAGTGTGCCTCACACAGGTGAGTGGGCTTGACAAACCACCTGTAGAAAACACACTCTTTTATCTGACACTTTAGCAAGCACTTGCACCAGACACATTCTTACAATCACACCATATCTCTAGAAAAATATATTGCACATTTTTGAAGTGTGCTCTACACAGGTAAGTGGGCTTGACACACCACCTTTAGAACCACTCTTCTGTCAGTATGCCCCAGAAACTTTACTTAAACTCCATCTTATAAGCACTCAATAAGGAAAGCAATGTTTACCACAGTGTTATGTACCACAATCATGTTGCACTACTTGTTTTCTTCAACCTCAAATACCTCTTTTGCACAATATCTTGCACAATGTTGTTCTGTCTTATGTTAAAGTACTTCTATAGCCTGTCTTAAGTTTTGTGTGTAGTTTAACTATTTATATTATACAGTGCCTATAGAAAATCATCATACCCCTTTGAAATTACTTTATTTGTCAAAGACCCTAAAATCAAGTCACATTCCAAATAACTTCTCCAGCCTTTACATGTTTTCGTAGCCGTCTACAACTTCATCCCGAAAGTCTTTTGAAAGCAGGGTGTAATGCGAGTAAACGTATTGATTTGGTCTCTCTGTGATTACATGTTTGTTGATGATTTTCAAAATCAGTTTTTTGATGATTTTCTATAGGCACTGTAGGTTTAGATCACCTTTCTGGTATGATAGTTATGAATAGGTTTAAAATAGCTCTTTCGTCCGGTGTGGTTTTCATGTTATGATTATGTTTATTTCTGATTATGTTTAGCACCGAGGCTTTTTAAGACAAAACATTTTATTCCACTGTTTGACCAACAGTGGTGTAAAGTAACAAATAGCAAATACTCAATTACTGTGAGTTTATTTTCTCAGGAAATGTACTTTTCTGAACAGCTTTTAAAAATATGTACTTTTACATTCACTTGAGTACATTTTTAGTGCTGTGTCTGTACTTTTACTCCACTGTTTTCTTTTAACCTGCAGTCACTACTTTATTTTATTTTTTTCTTGCCTATGGTGATTTGCTAAAGTAGAATAACCTGTTCTGTGATTCCCGTCCAATCAAACCGCATCACACAAAACAACTTCAAGAGACAGAAAACACAAAATCGATTCATGCCAATTGTAATCACAGAGAGACCGTTTAGACTGCATGTCACTAATGAGAATATGACGGATACCTACTGTATGATGACTGAAATCGCCTTAATCCCTAAATGCACTACAGAATGTTACGTTTTCACACACACGCACAAATTGCATGTAAATGTTTTAACTTTTCACAGAGTAAAACTCACTTATGTTAAGTACTTTTAAAAGGGCTACTTTTTACTCATACTTTGGGTAATATTTACAACAAATATGTTACTTGCACTACATTTTTTGGGTAGTAATGGTAAAGTAATGGTACTTTAGTATGATTTTTCTGTAGTCTTTCCACTATTGATGTCGACACACAGCGAAATGGCAATAAAGCTCAACTTAGCTTGACTTGACTTGTGGCTCAATGATACAATTTTTGTCTTTTTTTTTTTTTTGGGGCATTTAAGGAGTGTGCCGAACTCCTCGAAGAGGCTCAATGGCACAATATTTGTCTTTTTTTGCCATTTAGAAAGCTTGCCGAACTCTTTAGTTGATGCTCAGTGACTCAATTTTTGTCTTTTTGGCATTTAAGGAGCGTGCTGAACTCTTCGAGGAAGGTCAATGGCACAATATTTGTCTTTTTTTTTGGCATTTAGGGAGCATGCCAAACTCTTCAAAGAGGCTCAATGACAATATTTGTCTTTTTTCTTTTAGAAAGCAAGCTGAACTCTTTAGTGGAGGCTCATTGACTCAATATTTGTCTATTTTGGCATTTAGGAAGCATGCAGAACTCTTCGAAGAGGCTCAGTGACACAATTTTTGTCTTCTTTGCCATTTAGGGAGCGTGCCGAACTCTTGGAGGAGGCCAAGAAGATGGAGGCGGCTAAGTTCCGCTACATCCTCCCGGTGTATGGCATCTGCAGTGACCCGCAGGGGCTGGTGATGGAGTACATGGAGACGGGCTCTCTGGAGACTCTGCTGGCTACCGAGCCACTGCCCTGGGAGCTGCGTTTCCGGATCATCCACGAGACGGCGGTGGGCATGAACTTTCTGCACTGCATGAATCCACCTCTGCTCCATCTCGACCTCAAACCCGCAAACATCCTGCTGGACGCACACTATCACATCAAGGTGAGACGCACTTTAGGAAATATCTGCAGTTTTCTTCCAACAAATTTCAATCATGAAAAGTTGGAAAAAGTGATGTTTATGAACATTTTTAATAGTTGAAAGTGGTATATTGTCTGATTTGGTGTTTTTTATGCTACAAAAACCTTGTAATAAACTGCCAGTACATTTTCTGTTATTTTACAGAGTCACTTTGTTAAACTGTAGAGTTGAATTTTCAACATCAAAAGTCGACAGAGCAGAGATTAACATCCCATAATGCAATTCACAACCGTAAATAAACAGAAAACAAAGACAAAGACACAAAGACAAGAAAACTTGTGAATCATAAAACATGGAAACTGTTCATTTACATTATTTACAGTGTAGAAAATAAATAATGTAATGAAGTGATGGGGACTTTAATCGCTCTTGTTTTAGATGTTTAAGAAATGAGTTGATTCATTGCATCAAAGCTTCAGTGCGAGTGATTCATTAAAATCGAACGCAGCCAAGACAAAACACCTACGTGCAAGTTATTTGGAGCTTGATGTGACTATTGCTCAATGCAAAAGCTGACACATTTACTGAAATTTATGTTGATCCAAAGCTAAATGGCTTCTGTGGAACACAACAGGGGATATTTCCAAATATTATGTGTTTTTCAATGTATTGAACCTTATGTGGCATCTGCGTTGTTTAAAACCAACTCTGACAAAAAGTGTCTTACTTATGTCCTTCAATGCCAACATTTTTTGCAAAACTCCTTTTGAATTAAAGTGTATATTTGTTGGGTAGTGAAAATAATATATAAATATATATAATATTATTAATCATGAAAATAAAATTGCTGTAGTTATTTTTATTTGACACTTTTAAAAAAATCCCTAAAAATAAGGCACAGTGTAGTGTATTAATTTAAAGGATATTTCCAAATGTAATTCCAAATATATTGAAAGTCATGTGGGGTCAGTGTTGTTGCACAAGCTTGTCTTTCCATTTTCCTTGTCATTTTAGCTCGTCCTTCCATTCAGACATTTTTTGCCAAAATGCTTTCAATTAAAGTGGGTACTAAATATACAATTGTTGTCGATTTAAAAAAAAAAATAATAAAAAAATTGAAGAATTTGTACATGTACAGTTGAAGACAGAATTATTAGCCCCCTTTTTAATTAATTTTCCCCAATGATGTTTAACAGAGCAAGGACATTTTTACAGTATGTCTGATAATATTTTTTTTTCTGGAGAAAGTCAAATTTTTTTTATTTCGGCTAAAAGCTTTAAAGTTAAAAAAAAGTTTTTTAAGTTCTATATTATTAGCCCATTTAAGCTATATATTTTTTCAATAGTCCACAGAACAAAACATCATTTTACAATCACTTGCCTAATTACCCTAACTTGCCTAGTTAACCTAATTAACCTAGTTAAGTCTTTAAATGTTACTTTAAGCTGGATAGAAGTGTCTTGGAAAAAAAAAAAAAAAAAAAAAAAATATATATATATATATATATATATATATATATATATATATATATATATATATATATATATATATATATATATATATATATATATATATATATATATGATATACTAATTCAGTTATTAGATCTAAATTATTAAAACTATTATGTTTAGGAATGTGTTGAAGAAATCTTCTCTCCGTTAAACAGAAATTGAGGGAAAAATAAATGGGGGTAATTCAGGGTGGCTAATAATTCTGATTTCAACTGTATTTTTTTGTGTTTTTGGTATTATTGTAAGTCATTGATAATGACTATTATTTAAGTTATATTTTATTGGATTTTTTTGTGTCTTTTATATATTTCTTAAACACATTTTTAATATTAATTAATTTTAGTTTAGTTTTAGTGTTAGTTTTTAAGTGTAATTTAAACTTGGTACATGTGGGAAGTTACTGTATGTATTCTTATAGGTAATTTATTTTTTTTAAATTGCAAGAAAAGAAAATATCTAATAAGGCTAAGAAACAGTAAAAAGATAAAGTTTATAGAAAAATAATTAAAAGTAGAAATAAAAAAGGAAATGGATATAATATAGGAAGAAATATAGGACAAACAGTAGACAAATCTGGTAAAACATACTTCAATAATCCTTATTTTTTTTGTACATTTGAGAAATAAATTACATTGCCGTTTTTAAGGTATAATATTTCAAATTATTTAACACACTTTAATAATCTGTTATTGTTATTGGGTTCTGTTAACACACTTTTATGAAGTAAAAAGTCTTCACGATATGCATGCATGGAAATATGGCATGACATGCAGGAAACAAATATTACATGACATTGTTTGTTTTTGTAATGTAAAGTGTGACGCTGACAACAGAGATGAGGATCCAAACGCAGGTTTATTAAACAGAAAAGTCAGGCAAACAACAGTCAACACAGTGGCAAACAAATGTACACAGGAAATCCAGAGTCGTGGCAGAAAACAGGCAGAAAGTTAAAAGGCAGGAAGCATACAGGAATAAACAATAAAACAAGGCAAGGGTCTAACACGGCAAAAACAAGGCAAGGAAAGCGGGTCAAAATGTTCACAATACTGCTTACAAGACTCAGCAAAGTCTGTGTGTTTGTGTGCTGTATAAATAGTCCCAACTAATCAGTCTTTGAGCAGCTTCAGCTGTGTGAGTATAATCAAACAGGATCAGCAACTGGTGTCTGTGCGTGTGGTGCATGACTGGAACTTGTAGTTCTTGAAATGGCGGATTTGTAGTCCGTTAGCGATCTGTGTGTACCAGCAATCTGCACAGGCTTGATCACTGGTGACCGTGACATTTTTATAGTTTTAGTATTCAGTTATTTTCTTTTTGCCTAATCCCTTATATATCAGAGAACGCCACACCGGAAGGAACCCCAGACTATTCCAGCATATGTTTCATACAGCCCTTTCAGTCTCAACGCAGTACTGGGAAACAATCATTCACATATACACACACTGCGGCCAATTAGCTCATCCAATTCACCTATACCACAGGTTTTTGGACTGTGGGGAAAACCGGAGCACCCGGAGAAAACCCATTAGAACACAGGGAGAATATGCAAAACAGAAATGCCAACTGACCCAGCCAGGACTTGAACCAGCGAACTTCTTGCTGCGAGGCGACAGTGCTAACCACTGAGTCACTGTGTCACCCATTTTTCAAAATTATTTAGTTTAAATATATTTATGAAATTAACAATTCTATTTTCATCAGTTACTCATACTTAAGTCTAAGGGTTTGTAAATTATAACAAAGAAAAGATGGTGATGTTTGGGTCAAATGAAAAGCATCATTTCCCATGTAAAAAAAAATTAAATAAACAGCGACATCCTGATTGAAAAATCCAGCTTATGTGTTTTTTGTTAGTGAAAACAGCCTGTCATCAAGATGATTTTTAATCTTAATCCAGCGCTGACAACCCAACAACTGTTTAAATCTCAGTCCTGTCAGATCGTCTGTGCAGCAAAAAAATAAAAAGTGACAGGGGGAAGAGCACACCTATCATTTTCTTTCCCCCAACATACCTTTCCTGAAAACTCCCTGAGGGTGGAAAAGCTTTCCCATGATAAAATCCCATTTATATCCAGCCTTCCCATGGATGAGTAAGCAGGTGTCACGAGGGATGGGTGGGAATCATCGTGTCGGATTGAAAAGGCTGGATGTAAACACGTATTCTGGACCAGTCTGAACAAGCTAAAGCCAGGCAGTGTTAATGAAGGGCTGGCACACACACGCCTACATATGCGTGCACACATTTACAGAAAGCCAGGGCTTCCCCGCCTAACCGAGCACCTGATTATCTGGTAAATATTATAGTGAATACACTTAAATAAGAAATGAAAGCGATATCATTATTTCTGAAGACTTTAAGACTTGCCCAATAGACTGCCACTGAAGGGAAATAAAGTCGTGAGGATTTTTAACAATAGCTGATGAGTGTTTAAATACACGCCTGCTTTGTGCTTTTGAAGTTCTTAATTGGTTGTATGTTGATTTGTTGAACCCATCCAATTGAATTAAATTAATGACGTTTAATTGCAGAGTTGGTGTGGAGATCTTTAGAGAGAGCTTCTGCTCATAGAACACAGCAAATGACACGAGTCTTTTACACTCTCAAAATACTTCAGTATCTGTATATGCATGATTTACAATGAACTAAAAATGTAAACACTAAAATAGATGAATTAATAGTTTTATAAATGAGTGGCATGGTGGCTTGGTGGTTAACACTTTCGCCTCACAGCAAGAAAGTTGTTGTTTTGAGTCCCAGCTGGACCGGTTGCGGTTGGCAATTCTGTGTGAAGCACATGTTCTCCCCGTGTTTGTGTGGGTTTCCTCCGGTTGCTCCGGTTTCCCCCCACAGTCCAAAGACGTGCGCTATAGTTGAACTGATTAAACTAAATTGGTTGTAGTGTATGAGTGTGAGAGTGTATGGGTGTTTTCCAATACTGGCTTGCAGCTGGAAGGGCATCCGTTGTGTAAAACATATGCTGGAATAGTTGGCGGTTCATTCTGGTGTGGCTGCCCCTCTTAAATAAAGGGACTAAGCCTAAGTAAAATGAATGAATGAATGAATAATAGTTTTAAATGCAAACAGTAACATTAAGGCAAGACACAGCAGTCAGAAACCTGTGGTCTTTTTTGGCTTTCCATAAAGGTTAATATTTAGATTCTGTTAGGAAATATTTAAAATACAGTTTTAAGTTTTTCTTTTGTCGCATTTGATCATTTTAAGTCTGTAGACTTCATTATTTACGTATATTTACAGAAGAACATGTTCATTCATTTTATATATACATTTTATTCTCCACAAAATTGTGATAAATTTTGTTTTTATTTAGTATTTTTCCGAATTATAGAGTGTTAAAATAGATTGTCCAAATCCTCTCTGTAAAAAAATTATTATACAACCTGAATCTGACTTCATCCGGTGTTCAGATGTTTGTGCTAGAAATGTTTGCAAATGTGTGCTTATTTAATCTAATAATGCATCATTTAATCAACATTTTTGAAGACTTTTACTAACAAAAATATCAGCCATTCTTAATGACTGTTTTTTTCTCTCTGTTTAATTTGAGTGAGTGATTTGCAAAGCTTAATGGGATTGTTTGTTCACAGTTCACTCCAACAGATGTTTCTAGTCCAAAATATTGTCTTGTTATCAGAAAAATGCCAAAATGAAGTGATTTTGTTTCTTAAAACAAGCAAAATAATCTGACAATAAACAAAATAATCTTGTTTTTCCTTTTTGACATAAGATTATTTAGCTTTTATTTAGGAAAAGCTCACTTAATTTCCACATAGTATTTCTTAAAACAACACAATGTATTTTGCTTGTCATAAAAATGCTTCTTGATTTAAGACTTTTTAGATATTTAGATAACTAGGAAAAAAAAAAACAATATCGATGTAAGAAACGCTTTTTTTTGCAGTGTTTTGTTCTTTTTTTGTCCGATTTTATCTTTATTTTTTGTGTCAAATCAAAGTTTGTAATGTTGTGATACTCCTCCTAGGTTATTATTTTGTTTTTAGATTATAATTGTTGTGTGTTTTTGGTTTCAGATTTCTGACTTTGGTCTTGCACGGTGGAACGGTTTTGCCCGGGATGATGATATCAGTCGAGACGGGTTTTGTGGCACCATCGCCTACCTTCCTCCAGAGAGAATCATAGAAAAAGATCGAATCTCTGACACCAAACACGACGTGTACAGGTTAGTCGATGTGTAAACTGTAACTCAAATCAACCATCTTTCAATTCAATATTGTCTAACACCACATATGTTCTTTCACAGTTTCTCCATTGTTATCTGGGGAATTCTCACACAGAAGAAGCCATATCAAGGTAAGAGGAGAAATAAAAGTGAAAAGATTAAAAGTGAAAGTATGTGTAGAGTGTCTGGAATAGCTGAAGTTTGTTATATGCATCAGATGATCCCGTAAACATGGATTTTTAGCATTCACTTCGATCCTGCTGGCACTTGGTGAGGGAGTGTCTGTGTGTTTATCTGGTTGTGATTTCCAGCTAAATCTGAAGGGAAGAAGATGCATTTTTTTAGAAACTTGCAGTCACGAGAATAAGTTGTGAGAGAATGAAATGTAACAACAACAACAAAAAATGTTGTGTTTGGCACTGGTTAATGGAATCAGTTGCTGCCAAACAGCCTAAGGATACTGTAAAATATTCTATCTACAGTAAAATGTAGGTGTTGGTTTTTTTAGAGGTGGTTACTTTTTCTAAATTTATTTTTTTTATTCATTTCTCAATTTCATATTTATTTTTGACAAATAAATGATATGAATAAAAAAAAGTGTATTTCGAAAATAAGATTATTCTTTTGAATTTTTTTTATCAATGTTCATTAATATATTGCATAATAGTAATAATAGTAATCAGGGCTTGACATTAACACATGCCAGCCCTCCAAATGCGGGTGGATTTCAGCTGTGGTGGCTTAGACAGCCGCTCCCACTAGACACTTTGGCTGGTTAAAAATCATTTTTAAATTGTAGTTCATCGAGAAGCAGCACGACTGACAAAATAACTGTTCGCGCGAGCAAATGAAAGCAAGTGAATACCAAATGAGAGGATGATCATGCGCACTGTGAGACGCAGGCTTTTTTGAGGTTTTCTCATTGACGAGGGCTTTAGTATCGCGCGCACAGCTTATGTGATGCGCATGAGAGTTTATAAAGCATGTGCTATCATTTCTTTTACGTGAAGCAAAAGTGTCTGCAAACAGTACTTGTGCAAAGCTGGAAAAAGCACGTGCACACACAGTCCTGCTGCTTTTAAGAGCTACAGATACTTTTTAAAAAATGTGTTTCTATAAGCAGCAGCAGTTGCCGCTTTTGCTTTTTACCATTAATGAATAACGATCAATGTGTGCACGTGATCATCCTTTCTTTATCGCACATGGTATGTTTTCTTTTGCTTAGTCATTTTTTTTTATTTATGGTTTAATTATCATCCTTTACAATAACATTGTTTTAATTGCTTTAACTTCCTATTTATGTATAGTGAACTGGTGGTCTGGGACCTTTAGCCAGGACAGATGACTGTGCATACTTGTAGATGCATGACAATAATTATTTTCAAAATGTAATAATAAAAGAAAAGTTTTGCTTGAATAAAAAGCGCACATATACAGCTATTTTTAGCTTGTTTTTATCAGTTTAATTAGTTAAAATTTATTTCATTCATTCATTTTCTTGTCGGCTTAGTCTAAAATACAGTTTTCAAGATGAAGAAATTCAGGGGTCATCAACAGGGATGAGTAGACTGTAGATGATCACCGAAAAGTCAAACTAATCACAGAGCTTGCTGGCATTTGTTTGGCTCAGGAGGAGACCATTTGTCTGCAAAATGACTATCGGGGGTCAGCTATTTTCAGTAGTGTGTGTAATAAACACATGCTTCAGTGAACCAAATTCATATATTTAATTCAATTACCTCTCATTGGTTAATCAAACTTAAGCTTTCAGTGTTTTGAGGGATAAAAAGCTGATTCTGTACTGTTACTTTATCTTTTTAGTTCAGAAATTTTAATTCTAAACTTTTTAATAGCATATAATAATCAGTTTTATTCACTTATAATAGTCAATAATTCAAATGAACACAATTTAAATTCAGATTGTTTTGGCATACTATTAGCTTCATACGTATTTAGGAGACATTCACCCAGAATGCATCTTTGCACCTGAAACGCCAAAACAAGGACTGTAAAAAAAAAATAGCAGTGCTCATGAAATAACATGAACGACTCATGAAGGTTTGGTACTACACCCAAACAAAATCTGACTGTAATCTCATTTCTTGAGATATCAACTTTAGGTAGAAAGAGACCAAACTTAAAAACATACTTGCTCCAATGACTGAACTTTTTTTTTAATTCATTTTTAAAATCACTTTTGGGTGAACTATCCCAATAAATCTATGCTCTAAAGAATCCAACAATTTAAGTTAAAATGTCAAATTGTGTTTTTTTTTAATTGGACATTGGATTTAAATGTGAAAAGTACATACAACATATATAAATGTAATTATCCATGATTTTAGGTGCTGGAAAAGCATAAAAATGCATCTTGAAAGTGCTTGAAAAGTTCTGCAATTTGAAGTTGGAAAAGGTGTAAGAACCCTGATTGTAGGTTTAGCGCAATGTGGTGGAATTTATTATATTCATTCCTGATAATTTTATTCTATTTCTTTTAAAATATTGTGTGTCAGCTTCACTAACGTCACTTATTTCTCTGTCTGCCTCACAGGAGAAAACAACATCCTGCACATCATGGTGAAGGTGGTGAAAGGCGTCCGTCCAGACCTCAGCCTTATTCCCCGCAGTCGACCGCAGGCCTGCTCTGGCTTTCTGTCCCTCATGCAGAAGTGCTGGGCTCAGTCTCCACAAGCCAGACCAAGTTTTGAAGGTGAGCACATTAGTAATGAGTCACAGGAGCCAGAGCTGCACGGTGACCATGATATGACAGAATGTAGCAGACTTATGAATGATCTTTACACAATGTGTCATTCCTGTTCTGCTGTACAGACTGTTCATAAACCACACTCGCGTTTCGTCATTTCAGGAAGTGTTTCTATAAAGGGACTTTCAGAAATATGCTCTGCTCATTTAATTGTTGTGTTTTGGTTTGGTTTTTATGTTAAAGCAACATAAATGGTACTGTATAAGAGTATTTTAGCAAACAAGTAGAAAGCACACCAACATTGTAGTGTTTGTTTAGCTTTTTTAATGCTAAAGAAACATGAATGGTATACTATGACAGCATGTTAAGGTGTTAAAGAGCATCACAAAAAACCCCCAGAAAATAACAAACAAGAGGAAACCATACATACACAAAGTAAAATAAACAATGAATTATTAACTAAAAGAAGTTGGTAATAAACAAAAAATATTACAAGCAAACTAAATATTCTTAGTGAACAAAACAAACTAAACATTATGAATAAATTATTTTTTTCAAACACAACATTTAAAGAACCTGTCTATATTTATACTTATATTTCAAAGTATATTTAATGTATATTTATTTACTTGATTAGAAAACATATTTGAGAAGTTTTTCCATCATGTCACTGGAAGTTAATTTAACATCATCAAGTTCTGATGCGTTTTTAATAATTGTTTGAATTTAGTTTTCATTTTTATCTGTTTCCATTTTAATTGTTTAATTTTGTGTATATTTATTTATTAATTAAAAATATTTATTTATGATTTAAGTTTTATTTTTTATTAAATATTATTATTATTTTTCTTTTATTTTAGATTTGAGTAAAACTGTCAGAAAATATGGCATCTAGATGTTAGAATATGAGAATATACGTTTTTATTTAACATCATGATGTTAAATAACTCTGTGACATGATGGAAAAAAAGTATATTATTGTTATTATATACTGTTATATACTGTTTTTAATTGCTTAAATTAGTTTAAATTGTATTCGTTGATTTTATTTAATTTGAGTCTTTGGCAAGTTTTTGTCTTTTTTTTTCATTTAAATTTTTTTACTTTTTTTGTTTATTTTGTTTTTATTTTTTCCATAATCTACAGAACAAACTATGGTTAAACAATAACCTGCCTAATTACCCTAACCTGCCTAGTTAACCTAATTAACCTACTTAAGACTTTAAATGTCACTTTAAGCTGTATAGAAGTGTCTTGAAAAATATCTAGTAAAATATTATTTACTGTCATCATGACAAAGATAAAATAAATCAGTTACTAGAAATGAGTTTTTAAAACTATTATGTTTAGAAATGTGTTGAAAAAAATCTGCTCTCTGTTAAACAAATTGGGGAAAAAATAAACAGGGGGGCTGATAATTCAATTGCAACTGTATCTGTTTCCATATTAACTTTAAGTTTTTGTCAATTTTATTTTTCCTTTGAATACATGTTTTTTTCAGTGTGTTTTGTTTTTTATTAAGTAAAACTGAAAGTATAAATAGTTTTCTATGCAACTAGATGTAAGAATATAAGTGTTTTCCATCATGTCAATAAGTTATTTTAGCATCATCAAGTACTAATGCATTTTTATTACATTTATTTCATTTTTATGTGTTGTTTAAGTGTTAAATTTAGTTTTTGTCGTTTTTTTATTTTTATTTTTTAATTTATATTTTTTTAAATTATTTTGTTTTTTTAATAATTGTTTTCATTTTTATGTTTTATTTACTTATTAATTTTAGTTTTTCTCAAGTATTTTAAATTTTTGTTTTCATCTAAAATTTTATTTACTTTAGTTTTAAGTATTAATGAGTTTTTGTATTATTATTTTTTATGTGTTGTTTCCGTGTTAATTTTAGTTTTGTCATTTTTATTATTTTATTTTCATTAAAAAAATTTATTTCGTTTTTAGAATTAAGTTAAACTGAAAGTAAATATTAATTGTTTTGTTTTCTTGGCGACTAGATATAAGAATTGAAGTCTTTATACATAAAATGTATCAGATAATGTTAATACAGTTACACCATTCAGCTTAACCAACATATTTCAGACCTGTACTTATTAAAATATATAAAAGAACAAATGACTGTACCCAGTTTTATTCATTTTAAAAATAATTCAAAAGATAAAGATATGAAAGACTTTGATTTTGTCAGTCAATTAAATCTTGTTCTAAATGTGCTTGATAAGAAGTATTCCTATATAAGCTATTGTTACAGTGAATGACATTTCAGTGGCTGTTTTCCGTAAATCAAGAAAGAAAAGCATGACAGTCGTAACTTTTTGCTCTGAACACAATATTATTATCATTAACCCATACTAATGGATAAGTGTGTAATATTGTTCACCTTGTCCTCCAGAAATCACATCAGAAGCTGAAGAACTGTGCACCAAACCCCATGAAGAGTCTAGAGCTTCTGTTTCTTCAGAGCCTGAATGTTCGCCCTGTCCTGCTCCTGCCTCCTCTGAACAGGTAACATCTAGATCATTTCTAAAACTGCCTTTTAATATTGATAAAACAATGTTGAATAATAACACCAATTATATCAAGTTATCTCTACAATAATGTTTGTTTGTGTATTCAGGGTCATTTTGTTTTGTAAATGTTAGCTTGAACACTCTCACTATAACTATTTTAATACATTCAGCGCAAGTTATAATGAAATAATTAAAGCTAATTTTCAACTTTTTGTGTGTTGTTGACATTATTAAGTTAAATAAATATTAGCTTGAAACATTTATTTCATGTATTATTTGTCATTTTAGTTATAAAAGTTGCATTTTTTGTCAATCCCTCGTTTCGGGTCAACTCAGTTACATTGAAATACTGTATACCCATCACTGGCCACTTTATTAGGTACACCTCATGTCTACATGCCTAAATGTATTGAGTTGCTGCCATGTGATTGGCTGATTAGAAATTTTCATTAATGTAGTTGGACAGGTGTACCTAATAAAATGGCCAGTAAGTGTATATACAGATGCAAGAATACAAGATTATATAAATAAAGTGTTAAAATAGATTTATCATTCATCTACCTCTATGTTCGGGTCAACTTTCATTGGTTATAAAAGGTTGAAGTATAAAGGTATAAAGTTTGCCCATCACATTTAAATCTGTATTTAAGTCTTGTATCGTTTTACATTAATGATGGAATAAGTTGACTGTAAATGAATGTAAAATACCTGAAATGGGCCTGAAATGAGTCATCTTGCAAACGTAAAGCAGCGTTTCCATTTAGATGTGTTTAAATAAGTCATTAAGATTGACCTTGCGATGTCATTTAGACTTCCTGACCCTGTTATTAGGCAACTCTTTGGTATTTGTTGGTTTTAGTGGAAGTACATAGTGTAAATGTTTTACCCTGATGACGGTCCTTCAGCTGTGGCAGAGAATGCCACCAAACTGCATTGCTTTAAACAGAGCCCTTTTGTCCTTTAGAGAATGAGCGTATAAAACTGTTTAGTTTAAGACGACAATTTGTCTAAATAACATATATTCGATTGAGCTGTTTACATGTACAGTCTGTGGTTTATTTGCATTGTGTATTTGCCAATGGACACCTTCTGTTGCTTTAAGACTGGACAAGGTGAAAAGGAAAGTAGTTTTCAGCATATATATTTTCTTCAGGTGATTTATTACACTGCAAACAGGTTTTTAAAAATGTCATGCAAATGAGGCATTGTTTCATTAAATATGCAGTAATTTGCATCCATTTCCAGCACAAAAATCTAGATAAGGTCTTGCTTGCTTTTTTTTTTTTTTACATATTAGATTTGGTTAGAACAGACATTGAAAAAAATGGTAGAATATGTGTATTCGTATGAACATACTCTTGGTAAAAACCTGCAAAATATAGATATGAATAAAGCTATGAAGTGTGGTGTATGTAAAAGTGGAGTTTAAATTTTTGTTATTTTAATTCAAATCTACAGACACAAATTGATAAAGTGCAGCAGAGGGAATTGTAGTATATTTGCTGAATATTAGACTGAAAACATTTGATGAAAAGCCAAAAATGGCCAAGTTAAATCTCAGAATTTACCATTTTTTAGCCTGCACTGTCGCTTTAAAAGTCTCATGAAGTGCTTTTAAATTCAATCATTCATTCTCTTTTCGGCTTAGTCCCTCACTTAATCAGGGGTCACCACAGTGGAATGAACCGCCAACTTATCCAGCATATGTTTAACACAGCAGATGCCCTTCTAGCTGCAACCCATCACTAGGAAACATTCAAACAGACTCATTCACACACATACATTACAGACATTTTTAGTTTACCCAATTCACCTATCCGCTTGTTAAGTGGTGACGTGTTTGTGACGTATGTAATACTATTTCCGGGTCCAAGTTTCCATTCATTTGAGTGGAGAAATCATTCGTTTATGATCACTTTTTATTCATATCACGCATTAAAGTTAATTTTACATAAAGTCATAGTGTACACAACAATCTCTGGGCTTGCTGCATAACAAATACCAACATTTTTACAATTTATAAAAAAAATGAATCACTTTCTGGCCATCGGATATTAGGCATGGACATATATATTGCGATCGTGATTTTCGAAAGCATTAAATCGCTTTGTAAACGTTTATTATTACCATTTCATGGGTCTCCCCATTCAGTTGAATAGAGCGATTGGACCCGGAAGCTATTTCGCATGACGTCACACTTAACAAGCAGACAACACATGTCTTTGGAAAACCGGAGCACCAGGAGGAAATCCACACGAACACGGGGAGAACATGTAAACTCCACAGAGCAACACCTACTAACCAGCGACCTTCATGCTGAGGATATTTTGCTACCTATGGTGCCACCGTGCAGCCTGTGCTTTGAAATGTACATTCATATTCAATTTTTGACGTAATCTCAACTTAAAAATGAAGAGGGCGGGACATAGGGTAGCTCCTCCCCTTATAAAAAACAGCCAATAGTGTTTTGTTTTATCACCGCTCTGCCAGTGAGAGCAGTTGAGCTCAATTGCATCAAATGAAAAGGAAATTGCTGCATCCCAATTCGCATACTTATACTAGGCCCTAAAGGTATGTTCTTTCTTGTGTAAAGTAAAAATATATACTTTTGAGTGTGTAGTAGTAGAGTAAGCAAGCTTTGGGGCATACTACTTCCTCATTTACAGATCGTTAAGCTATGAGCCAGGTCAATCATCTCAACACGTCATCCACATTTCTGGCATATCTAATTTCCTACCTTATTGGAGAAGCAGCAGCATGTTCCCATTTATGAGTCTTTCATGCAGAGAAATCTCTTTAGGTCTTTGTGTAATTATGCATTCAGATGTTAATGCCCAAACATCTTTACATAAGGTCAGTATTGTTGTTGCAGGTGAATATAACACCGAAAATGTGATTTAAATATATTCCCTTGGGCTAGATATTAAGTAACCGTCATACAAACATCTTTACCAAGGCCTATCTCTTTGGCGGTTGGTCTCACGCGTCCATCATGTTTGTAGTTTATTTACACTTTTCACCCACGTTTGTAGTTCTAATTGAATTCACGGATAACACGCAATGTATTGTGGGCAATATCTGCAGTTAGAGAATAGACGCTTCTGCACTTAAAATTTTTACCGGAAATATTAAACCATCCAGGAATCTTTGGCATACTCTTTTTAACATACTACGATTTGGGACATGCTAATTCAATGTTCAAATACTATTTAGGATAGAAAATATGCAAATTGGGTCGCAGCAAATGAGTCTTGAAGGAGGTGGGACATGTCAGATACTAGAGAGCATTTGATTGGTCAAAATTTGATGAGAAGCTAAAGTATGAGGTGACATGAAATAAATCGTTAATCCATTTAGTCAGTAGTGACAAACTAAGCTTTACATGTTCATACCGGTTTTATATTCTCTAAACGGCAAATTTTTAGCACAATTATTGCTTATAGATATACTTAAAACAAGCTGAAACTATGATCTAAAAATGTTTATTTTAATTTCACAAGATCTTAAAAGGTGTTAACATTTTGTGTTAATATTTCTGTTATTTTTCTCTACTTGCAGACGAACGACCAGAAGCCGGTGAGGCCGAAGTCCGCCATGTTACCTGAGAAAGACTACAGCCTGTCAGAGCTGCTGACTCAGATTGACTCGGGCTTCTCCCGCAGCTTAAGTAACGTCCAAGAAGAGTCCCTGGAGAGCAAAGACAACACCAGCAAGAGACTGTCAGGCATCTCCTCTGTGGACTCGGCTTTCTCATCACAAGGCTCCATTACGCTGTCTTTTGATAAGGAAAACGCTGTAAACGGTAAGATATTGAACGGAAAAAAAACAGAAAGCCACGGTTGTATATTACCGATCATTAATTTAATTTCCTCATTTAACATTTTGTTTTTGTTTACTGTACTACTTTAGACTCCAGTGAGCTGCAGAAGAAGAAGCTCTGTGACGCGATCCGCACCGAGGACATCGCCAAGCTCATGAAGATCCTCCAGCCTCAAGACGTGGACCTGCTCCTGGATGGCGGCAGCAACTTGCTTCACTACGCTGTCAGTCTGGCCAACGAGGAGGCGGTCAAGTTCCTGCTGCTTAGCAACTGCAACCCCAACCTGGCCAATGCTCAGGGAGCCACGCCCCTTCACCAGGCTGCCGAAAAGCGTCTGAAGGGAGTGTCCGAGATCCTCCTGAGCCGCAAAACCACTAACGTTAACGCCAAAGACGAGGACCAGTACACACCTCTGCACTTCGCAGCACAAAACGGCGACGAAGCTCTAACCCGTTTACTCCTAGACCGCAGCGCTTCCATCAACGAAACAGACGCTCAGGGCCGAACGCCAACACACATCGCCTGCCATCACGGACAGGAGAACGTGGTGAGGGTCCTGCTGAGTCGAGGAGCAGATGTCCACGTGAAGGGGAAAGACGACTGGACGGCGCTGCATCTAGCCGCATGGAAGGGTCATCTGGGCATCGTCAAGCTCCTGGTGAAGCAGGCTGGTGCTGATGTTGATGGTCAGACATCAGACGGACGCTCTCCGCTTCATCTAGCATCCCAGAGAGGTCAGTATCGGGTCGCACGAATCCTAGTGGAGCTGGGTGCTAACGTACATCTTACCTCCGACGACCTCTACGCTCCACTTCATGTGGCTGCGGAAACCGGGCACACCAGCACTTCAAGGCTGCTTGTGAAGCATGATGCAGATATTAACAGCCGAACGGCTAACGGCTGCACCGCCTTACACCTAGCCTCCCAGAAAGGCCATCTACCAACAGTTAAAATGCTTCTAGCGGAGGGTGCAGACCCTGAGAGCGTCAACCATGACCTTCGCACGCCGTGCCACCTGGCTGCCCAAAATGGCCACTGCGAAGTGCTCAAAGAGCTTCTGAGAAGCTGCTCGGACGTCGCTAATGCTCAGGATAGAAATGGACTGACTGCACTTCACCTGGCTGTAAGCGGAGGCCACAAAGATGCTATTTGCGTCTTGCTGGAAGGTGGCGCTGACGCGGCACCACTCACTCCACAGCCCGTCGGGGATCGTTCCTTCGACTACACGTCTGAATCTGAGCCGGAGAGTCCCAATCCTCTCACCCCAACCAGGAAAGTGGTGATACTGAAACTCACCAACCGCAAAAACTCTGAGCACACACTGATCCCTGTTGACGCTCGCTGCGAATCGGCACCTTGTTGAGGGTCCTACTGGGGCTTTGACTCCAGGAACTTTTGCTCAAGACACTTTCTGCCTCTTTTTTTGTCATTCACACAAGTGGTAAGACAGAGGCTCTCTCACTGAGATTTAATGTACATACTGTAATTACTCCCTTATCGGACTCTCAAGGGTTTGGGCTGTTGTTGGCTTTCCATCTTCACAATAGAAATATTTTGTAATTGGAAATGCATGTATGTATATGTAAATATATATGTATATTGGTGCTGTAGATAGAGCTTGGATATCATCATCCACTTCTTGCCATTTCCATCTTTTTATTATGTCTGTTCTTCTTTTTGTTGCCCGAGTACCAGAATCTTCGTTACCCTAAACCAGAGTTTTCTTGTAGCATGTTGGAATAAGCTTTCCGTATATCAGCTTAATGTTGCACTTCAAATCTTGGCTTTAATTTAAAGAGAAAGTCTGAGGTCAATTATGTAATTAAAGGTGTTCACGCAAATATAGAACCATTTGGCTCGTACCATGGGAATGTGGCCTCGGGGGGATCACAGGTGTGGGTAGACTGTATGGGGGGAGTACTGTATCCATGTACCCTCATGTTCAGGCCATTGGCTCATTCCTGAGACCACTTTATCTTTTCATCACTCTGTAAAAGCAAAGCGCCGAGCCCTACTTTATGCCAAGGGGGGCGTAGCCGTCATTATCTTTCACTGTCTGGAACAGACAGCCTCTCAATTGCTAGGTCCTTAAACTCCTGTTGAACTCTGGCTCTTTAAGATGTGATTCTGTGTTGTTATTGTTAATAGAATCCCTGCATTTGTGGCTGTAGAAAGTAAATCTTACGTAGCAAACTACCCAGTAATCCAATGCCAACACCTTCTGCAATGTCCTCTGTTGATAAAGTTGCCTGTTTTTTCCCTTTTTGTATACAAAAATATGTTTGTCATGTATCCATAGTGTTTGCACACTTTTATATTTGATGGAAAATTAAAGTGCATCACGTGAATTGGAAGCATTTGTTGTCTGTTGTTGGATTTTGGATATTGTTATGTTGAAAGTGAAGAACAACTATGGTTAAGGTTATAATGCCATAGCTACATTGGAAATCAAGAACGCTTTAGCAACAACATAGCTGGCAAAAATATAATACAGGGCCATGAAACCCCCCTGTTTCAGCAGTTTGGAAAAAGTCAGAAAAGTGGGTGTGTTTAGCTCTGTTTAGGTGGGAGTGTCGAGGGATGGAAAAGGAGAAGGTTTTGAATAAAAATGGGGGTTGCCATTTGGGCACGCGCTGATTTTCTCAGGGGAAAAACAAACACACACGCAGGGGATAAAGTGTGTTAAATGACGATGGAATGTTTGTTACCGCATGTCATATAAGAGAAAAAACCTCTGCATTTCTCTGTAACTCAGATGCACTCGGTAGGTCAAAAAGCTGTGTGTGTGTAGACTATCCAGTCACTAAATGCGGCGAAAATTAAACACGACGGTCTGCAATAGTTTGCTTGCAGTGTTCACGTTTATACTCGGAGAGCAGCATTTTCAGCAGATCTTTCCGTCCATAATTATGTAGTGATATTAACGTAAACTAAGTAACTTAGAAATCATTTTGATTAAGGTCTGTCTTTAAACACTGAAAAAGTACTGCTGACGATGCGAACTTTAACTTTGCCATCTAAATGAACAAAGAAAGGGTGCTGATCGCACACTTATCAAATCTGTAGAGACGGGACAATCACCACATACTGGAGCTGCGTCTTTTTTTAAAAGGAGACAAATCCGGATTTCACAATTTCCAGATGCGAAAAGCTCTCGAGTAAAAATAATGTTCCGTACAAACGTATTTCTGCCGCGTGCACTGATCCACACGTGAGTCCAGCTGCGCTCTCATAGCTGGAAAATGAAAACAAAACCTTCACTGCAGCAAATTATAAAAGTAACACTGACGACCTGTATCTCCAAACAATTCTTATTCTTTTCCCACTTCTTTTGGCAACACAACATGTTGTCTCTCTGCCGTCTGAACACTGTTTCAAGTACAGTCTTCAAAGCTAGCATGCACATTAGAGCGCGCTGATTGGTTTGAACCAAGTCTTACTCATGAATGAATGCAACACACTCAGAGACGTAATGCAGTAATTCCAGGTACAGACGTCCAGTCTACACGCTGGAATACACTCTAAGATTTCATGGCCGTGACGTGGTTTCAAAAATTTGTTTCAAACCGGAAGTACAAATTTGCTCGAAATAACGCAAAAACAACCAATTTTTACTTTTTTTGTGAAATATATGTGTCCTAATAGTGTTTTTAGCAGTGTGGGAGACATATACAACTGCCAGCAGCTCAAAAAATGTGTTTTGGTGTTTCATGACCCTTTAAGAATGCCAGTTTGCAATATCAAGCAGTATAAAGATCTGTCTTTACTGTCTCAAACATTACAATAATGGTTGTTAGCAGTAAGCTGCTGAGACTTTTAGTCCAGTATGTTGATGTACTTTCAACTGAAATGGAATATTGATTAGGGGGCGGGGCCTTCTTTTTACGCATTATAAAGAAGTTTTTTTTCCCTCTCCGCTGTCGCCACTGGCTCGCATGGTTCAGGATTAGTAGAGCTACGCATCGATGATGAATTTGCTCTTCAGTTTTTGGACTCTCAGTAATGATTAAATCACACTGAACTGAGCTAAACTGAACTGAACTGAACTTAAACACTAAAAAACTGAACTACACTGTTCCAGTTACTATGACCATGTGAAGCTATGTGAAGCTGCTTTGACACAATCTACATTGTAAAAGCGCTATACAAATAAAGCTGACTTGAATTGAATTATTCCCTCATTGCAAACTAACCATAAGGAGGGCGTGACTACTAATATTGTGGCTGAAGCATCAAACTGACGTCAGCAAAAGGATCGCTACTCTGAACACGGAAGCAAAGGGTCAGACTTACGTTGTAGTTTTGAATGGTGAAAAGTGTAGCGGTCAATATGGCGAATGGTGGTCAACAAACGCACTGGAATCTCATAGACATTAAAAATATATCCACATAAAGCTTGAAATCTGTACTTTTAAATGAACTAAGTGCACTTGATTACAAAAGTTTTTGGCTTTGTAATCTGCATGAAAGTTAACGCGAGGTACAGTTCATCCTGTTAAACGCACTACACGACAGCAACAACTCAAACGCTCACAAACATGTGAACAAAGAGTTGCTGTCATTTCTGAAGATTCGCCATCAAGACCAAGTTGTGAACTACTTCTGAAGAGCAGCGCAGTCTGACGATCATTATCCAGAGGTTGATAATGTGTAGAATGGCCCTAAATGAGGTTGGTGTCGTGATCTCGTTCATTTCGAGTGCACATGCACCCTGAAAAAATGTGGATTTTGTTCGATTTGAACGTTTAGAAACTAAAGAGACAGTTTTTTATGTAGTTATTTATTGGTGATTCCAAATATGTAATGTAATCGTAAGCTTGGCAAACCGTTTTGGAGAATTTGATATTTCCCCATTCAGACAGAATGCCCGAGCATACTGTAGCTACTGCCTGAGAGGCATTTTAAAGATGGCTGCCGAGTGAAATTACTTGCCTTGCTTTGATTGAAGATTACAAAAACTATTTTATTTTTTAGTGGATTAACTAATATGGATTATTTATTCACCTAAAGAATAACAATGTGCGCAAGCAAAATAAACGCTTTAAAAAAAATGTTAAAGACATTTTGAATTCACAGACTAAAAATAAGGTGCGCTGCTAAAAATATTGAGCTTTATTTGAACACAGATCCATGACGGATTTGTCTAGTTTCTAAAATTACATTCACTTTTTCCAAACACGTATAAATGGAAACACTTCCTGCATTTTAATTATGTACATACATGCGAAATAAGTCAACAAACGTCAAACAATGCCTTACTGTTAACACACACATACACACACAGCCTCATTATCTTAAAAAGACGTGATATGGAGGCTCTTCCACTTTTTTTCTTCAGGACTGGTTGGACTGGTCTGGCAGGTTTGTGGGATGATGATGGAGTTTTAAAGCAGGCTCAAACGTGCATGCGTTCGCACGTGGACGCGTCCAAACACCAGCCAGAGGACAGCAGATCAGATCCAGCGCTGTTGAATGAATCCACTGATTTATGAGCTGCTGTCTGTCTGTCAGACATCTGCAGATTACTGTTGCACCCGTGGAGAGTTACTCATTGACTAGCTCTGCAAACAGGAAAGAGCTGAATACAGTTATTGTTCCCTAATCTAGATCTGCTACTGTCTCTAGCCCAGACAGTTCTGACATTATTGCATGAAGACTTTAAAGTTTAAGACATGGGCATTTCATTTGAGGTACTTTGCTCTTTCTGATATGCGAATGCAGACACTGATGTAAACTCCAAAAATGCTGCCATTATAAAGTATAAACTGTCTAAAAGGTAAATAGTTAAATCGCTTCAGAGATGGGTGATGTCAGGGTGAGTAATTCACTGTGACGCCTTGAACATACAGGTGTTTCCTTCAGGACGTTTTCCTGCAAGATATAACTTGAACCGCATTCTTCTTCCTTGAACTTGCAAATGATTTATCAGCCTGATTATTTGTCGCTCCAGTGCGCCACTTTGTGGAAAAAACTGAAGTAAACACACAGCATTATAAATAAATGCTGTCTTTCTTTAAAGGCCCAGCCGCACCACTTTTGGCCGTGTAGTAGAGCACGTTGCATTCAGACCCAAGTGTGCTGCAAGCCTGCGTTTGAGTGAAGGTCTCGGCCGTTAGATCGCCCCCTGGAGACTGGCTGCAGTACAAGTCATAAAGCCCGCCTCCTCCGTGTTAATGAAGGAGACTTGAGCCCAAATAACAAAATTTATTACACTTGCAATAAAATGTCCCGAAAGATGGTTCTGGTCGATTAAGGCACTGGTTATTGTGCTGAAATAGGTGCAGATCTTCATTTTTGTAAACAGTTTGTTTTTAGCAGTAATTTAATGCTGGGCGTGTCATCGTGATTGACAGCTGTGATTGACAGTTTCTCAAAGCAGCGCGTCTGAGCTTCGGCAGAAGACTGAAGTGTTATTATTCGATTTCTGTGTTATTTTACCATGACAAAATGAGTTCAACAGTAAACTATAGTTTCTGACATACATGATCCTGGTGGAGCACTGTTTATTCGCTAAGATCAGGGCTTTTTTCGGGCTTTATTAGTTTGCTGATACACGCCTAACCACCCCGATAGCAAAATACACTCTGGCCAGTAGTTCCGGCTAGATTTTCGCCTGCCGGAGACTTACCCCTCAGAGCTCAGACTGACTGATCTGCTGGACCTACTCCGGATGCCTGGACTCACTGCCCGATTCCAGCCCGAGTCAATCGAGCCAGATGCGGCGGCCGAGCGAGCCGGCGCTGCCGCATGCCAGCCGGAATCAGCCCGCGACGCGGCGAGTAGGTTATGCGCTGCGGCCCGGAGCTGGCGCGAATGAATATATAAAACCCTCATATTTGTTAACGTTATTACATCCATTTGTGTTGATATGACAGCAAACGCATGCTGAGAATTTCGGGGGGCGTGGTTGATTTTACATAAAGCGTTTGGTTGGAAGCTCGACTCTGCTCATTTTCGCGGCTCCTCCTCTGGCTCCATCAGACAGTCCTTCTGCGCATGTCAAGGCTCCAATTTCAGCAGTCTTTTGCGACAGTTTGTGCCCGTCAAGCAGGTGTTTTGCCCTCAAGGCGTTCAATGGGAAAAGGGGCTGTCGCGTCGTCCATATTTTTTACAGTCATTGATTCAGACCATCAGTACTCTATTGATGCCGTCGCGGTGCGACCTCTTTCGGCCGTGGAGGGCACTTGAGTAATATCATCAGTCAGGAAGTGAAGATGGCTGATTTTTAAAGAAATCAGATCTTAAACGCGGCGATTTAGTATGGGACGACAGTTCACCGGAAGCCTTTGAGCTGGCTGACCGAAAATTAAAAGTCAGAAGTCAGTGTGCACTTTAAACCCACCTCTTTTCGAGCTTCATGTGTCCCCTCAAATGGTATTTACACTGAATATTTTGAAATGTTGCAGTATCCTATCTGTCCACAGGTCGGTGCTCAAGCTCTGTTTATGGCCAATTTTAGATAATAATAAATTCAGCTGTGAAACCTCAACTATAACAAACAAGAATACACACATAAAACACACATACATGACCAAATAAAAAAAAAATATTATAATAAAAAGTAGTAGATTATAACTTAATATATAACAAGCAGTAAAGCTATGAGCAGTGGAAAGACACGCTAATCAATAAAATAGCATAATTAGCATAAAATTAGCAAATGAGCGCTTCATTAATACCGTACGTCACATATTTTACCAGGGATTTAAGAAGAAAGTCAGTATATCTGAGAATGTAGAAGTGACTGTATTTGTTTTTTGTCAATGAAAAGAGTCTGTCTTTCTTGTAAATGTGCTCTTAATAGCAGTGCTGGATTATTTGCCAGAATGACTCTGTTCTGCACATGAATTTTGGCACGAGGCTCTCAGACAATCTGTCTATGAGATGCCAAATGAGGCCCATGGAAACTGGCACACGATGAAAGCAAAAGCAGAAGCCATTTCTTTTTATATCAATGATTGCTGAGAATAATGGGGTCCTCGGCAGAATAGCGAATGCATTCATGAAGGCACGTGCAGCTCTGATGTTTTCAAGTTATGTAAGACTGAATGATGGAGGAAAGGAGAAAGCGATGGAAATGGTTTGCTCAGTGATGGAGAGAGAGAGAGAGAGAGAGAGAGAGAGAGAGAGAGAGAGAGAGAGAGAGAGAGAGAGAGAGAGAGAGAATTTCCCCTCTGGAATTCCCCGCATGCGCAAATGATGCAGGCGTTATGATGGTTTTTCTGTCGTAAATGAGTGAGCAGGCTGCATAGATGTGAAATCAAATAATTAAGTCGCGACGTGGCCTACAGAGGTTGGTTAGGGAAATGGACAGAGAAATAACAATAAGAAATAACAAATACATTTCTGTGGACGGGGGTTTTAGAAATGGAGATAAAATAAAAATCAAAGCAAAATAAGGTAGACTCCCTATAAAATCAATTTAAATAAATAAATAAATAAATAAATAAATGCAGTTAAGGTAAAATAAAACCACAAACTCCACACAAAATGCAAGGTTTGGGAAAAAATAAAATAAAAATATATTAGTTAATTATTAAGATACTGGTTTAGTGGTTTGATAAATAAATAATTAATTAAATAAATAAATATTATTTAAATAAATAAATAAATAAACAAATAAATGTAGTTTAGGTAAAAAAATGAAAAAAATGAATTAATAAGATACTGCTTTAGTGGTTTGGTAAATAAATAAATAAATCAACCAATAAAGAGGACAAGCAAAATATATTTATAAAATATAAAATCAAGTAATTTAACACACTCAGTAACATCCCTTATGCTGTTTGGAAAATGTGAGGGAATTTAAAGATTAAATTAAATTAAATCACAATGGGCAGCACAGTGGCTCAGTGGTTAGCACTGTCACCTCACAGCAAGAAGGTTGCTGGTTCGAGTCTCGGCTGGGTCACTTGGCATTTCTGTGTGGAGCCTGCATGTTGGTGTTTGCGTGGCGTGGGTTTCCTCCTGGTGCTTCGGATAGGACTATATGCACTATAGGTGAATTGAATAAACTAAACTGACAGTGGTGTATGTGTGTGAATAAGTGTGTATGGGTGTTTTCCAGTAATGGGTTGCAGCTGGAAGGGTATCCGCTGTGTAAAACATATAAGGATAAGCTGGCGGTTCATTACACTGACCAGTGATAAATAAATAGACTAAGCCAAAGGAAAATTAATTAACTAATTTAATCACAACTTTGACCGAGGACAGATGGTTTTGAAAAGGTAGCCTATATGAACTGAAATAAAAGAAAATAATAAAGAAAATCTGAATCAGAAATGCTAGTTAATAGGTAATATGTTGTGTAACATAATGTATATTTCAGACAGAACGTTTCTTTATTTTTTTTCTCCAGCCAAGGAAAATAGTTTCAAAAGAAACTCAAGCATCGAACTTGGCATAAAAACTAAAGGCATAAAAGGCGATCTGAAGCTGCAAAAGTGGAGCGGAGCCATTGAGATTTGCCATCCCACTTCATATCACTCGCAGACGCGGGTCTAATATTCATAACACAGAAGCGCTCTTTAAATGTATAAATATGTGTGCCCATTTCTTATTTTCTCGTAAACTCCGTGCATGAATAAACTCAACGAAGTCGGGTATGGAATTAACAAATACTAAATGTCGACACACACATAAAAAATATTAAACTCCCCTCATAAAAGTAATGAATCATACGCAAATGTTACCCTCACCCATCCTAGCCAATCCATTCTGATAACCTCGCCAACCGCTCGCTAATAATCCCAAAGCCAATGAGAGGCCCGCACACATAGCACGTGACCAAACACAGCAGCGTCACTAGAGTGGCTTTATTCCCGACTGATAGCGCAGTCTTTGTCGTTGCTGTACTTGTAGCTGCTTGCCGTCCGCTTCAATAACAACACCCGCCGCTCCACCAGCGTGGCTTTACCCCTAAGGTCAACCAATATCCCCGTTTTTACCTGGATTGTCTCGAAAATTCTTCTGACAACGTAACGAATAAGGTAATAAACACCATTAACACCTGTCTGTGCCGTCTGCCTTTCGAGAAGGTGCCGCTTTCTGGGGATTTTTTATTGTGAGATATCGTTAGCTAGATAACGGATCTAACGTACGCTTGTGTTTCGATTGATGCTGTGTATCATAACACTAAATGTCTTGAAAACTAGTATTTAAAGTCTTTTGTCGTATAACGAGGGTTTAAAACGGGTTTGGTCAACAGGTATATCATATGAGTGTTTTAGTACTAAAAATAATCAAGCTTTATCCGCGTTAATCTGATTATCGTAACGTTACACCGCTTTTCTAGACAAATAAAGTTCACGTTTGTACATGAAACTGATATTAAATACAGCAAACATTGGTTTTAGATCGTATTTATTATCTGTTTGTCAAATGTACATACAAAGCTTAGGTTTTGATTATCTAAAATATTTTTTTTGTTTAATTCAATTGATAAGTTCATTAGTACAGTTACATAATAATAACAACTAATTGATACATTAATAATAAATGATAGCAACAACTATGTTTTAGACACTTAATACCAACTAATTATCTAAAATAAATATTCCCACAGGCTGTAGCTCATAAATAGGCAGCTTTTGTAGTCAACATTGACACGTGCAGCACTTTTGAGCTGACTATGCAGCACATTACAGTAGGTGTGACACACACAACTGCCTTTGTCCTCATATTGTAATTCAGTGTAAAGACTTTAATAATCAGAAGAAGTTCAACATGAGCCCACGCTTGACACCGCTTTGAACTGTTCTGTGTTTCATCTCTGGTACAAACAAAGAGCTAGAAAGAAATGTTTGATCAAAAGAAAACTGATCTTCAATCTTCTTGGCTTGTTTGGACCTGTTGGGGAGAAAAAGAGAAAGATTTGTTTATACAGGCTTCCCACAATCAGTTAAAATACCAGGGCAAGGTCATGGTAATAACTATAACAGTGATGTTAATGATGAAGAAAAACGCGTTTCAGTACATTTGGTGGTTGAATCAAATAAGCTCTACAAGTCATTTATACAGTTTTTATACTAGCAAGAATAAAGTGTAATCATGTTGATATCAGTGCAAATAAATGCCTTTAAAGTTGTTGAACATACTGTAACTGTGAAGTAAAGTAACCGTTTGTGAGTGAACCATTATCAATTTACTAAATTTAGACAAATCCCAAGATATCTGCAACGTGATCTGATGATCATTTGTGAGTTTAAATTATCAGATCCTTTATAAAGTCTTTATCCATATTTTGCAAAGGATTAGACCGATCATAAAAAATGACATGCATAACATAATAATTATTCATCTAAATACATCCATCCATCCATCCATACATACATGTATGCGTGTTTATAAAATAAAAATAAATAAATGTGTGTGTATGTATATGTGTGTGTGTATATAATATATATATATATATATATATATATATATATATATATATATATATATATATATATATATATATATATAATGTGTGTGTGTGTGTGTGTGTGTGTGTGTGTGTGTATATATGTGTGTGTGTGTGCGTATGTATGTATGTATATATATATTGGTGTGTGCTTGTGTGTATATATGTATGTGTATATTAGGGCTGCACAATATATTGTTTGAACATCTATATCGCAATATTTGTGTCCACAATAGTCGCACCGTAAGATATGCAATGTTGGGTTGGAATTATAGATGAACCACAGGTCAAAACATGAGATTTGTGGAGACACTGCAGAATATAGGCATAATAGAGTGAAAGGTAAATATTGCTTGTGTTTTTAAGGCCTGTGACTATGCAAGCATTTTGAGAGAGTTCAAAGTATTTTAATAGTGCATAAAGAAGTTTAGAAAAAGATTAATTTATATTACAATGTCAACATTACAATGTCAAATTTTCCAATATTGTGCAGCCCTATATGTCTATAATTAAAATCCCCTCTATTTAAAGATCATATTGCAGCCCCAAAATTCTAATTAATTATAATTTAAAATATTTAAATATTCTTCAAACTTCTAGATTTAACAATGTGTTGTTTTTTTAAATTTATCATGAATATAAATATGAGCACTTACTCTTTATATATATATATATATATATATATATATATATATTAGTAAGTGTACTTTTTTATTTTTACCTATATATCGTTGGGCGAGGCAGTGGCGCAGTAGGTAGTGCTGTCGCCTCACAGCAAGAAGGTTGCTGGGTCGCTGGTTTGAACCTCGGCGTTTCTGTGTGGAGTTTGCATGTTCTCCCTGCCTACGTGTGGGTTTCCTCCGGGTGCTCCGGTTTCCCCCACAGTCCAAAGATATGCGGTACAGGTGAATTGGGTAGGCTAAATTGTCCGTAGTGTATGAGTGTGTGTGGATGTGTGTGGATGTTTCCCAGAGATGGGTTGCGGCTGTAAGGGCAACCGCTGTGTTAAAACTTGCTGGATAAGTTGGCGGTTCATTCCGCTGTGGCGACCCCGAATTATTAAAGGGACTAAGCCGACAAGAAAATGTATATATCGTTATTTTGTATGATGATAAATCATTGTTTTTTAATATTTACTTTTCACAAAGCTCTTAATGATGAAATGTCAGTCGATCTGTACTTATATTCCATTCCATTGTATAAATAAGATATGTTTTTTCCTAGAATTGTTCACAGTGTGATTATGAAATAGTTTTACACAACAGCAGTGGTTTGGCTGTGACGGACAGAGTCCTGATTATCTCCAGATTGTTACTGATTTTGGCCACTCAACAGGCTGTGACATTCTGGACAGGGGCTTTATGTAAGGCTTGAGCAAAGGTAATTTAGTTGTGTAAACACCAGACACTAAAATCCTCTGGCTTCACAGGAATCCATTCAGCTCTCATGTTGTAAAACTGTCCATTATAAACTGCAGAAGCACAGCAGCATCCAACGCCTGTTGTGCACAGCATGTTTTCTCATCTGTCTTGTTAATCTGATTGTGTCTTTGCGTGTTTCTTTTTCTCTTATCTTGATGATGCGTTATGTTTATATAGGACAAACATTATCACAACATTCTTTCTTATCGGCTTTACTTAAATGTTAAATCAAATGTGTACAGAGATGTTAGGGTTGAAATGTTATCTATACTGTATGTGATGAATGATTATACAAAGTTTATAATAATAAACAATTGTACATAATTAATAAAGGGCAGTTCACCATCAGCAAGTTCCAAAGCTATTTTTTGTCTTCTGTTGAACACAAAAGACAATTTTTTAAATACTGTTGAAAACCCACAACCCTTTACATCCATAGTAGCTTGTTTTTGATTAAGGGATGTCTATGGTGACTGGTTTTCAACATTCTTCAAAGTAGCTTATTTGGGGTTAAACAGAAGGGAAAAACACGATTCTTATAGTGTAGTAAATGTAAGTGAATAAAACATTTTTGGGTGACTATCCTTTTAATTAATGTGTCATTTTTTTATGGGTACTAAAATTGAAAAACCTGTTTGCATTTAGATTTTCCTATTAAGCAAGTTTTCTCTTACAGCAACATGGCCTGAAAATGACTTATAACTCACTGGAAAGTTAAAATGAATAGGCGATTGCAAAATTATAGAAACTGGAAAATTAAAGGCATAGTTCAGCCAAAAATTCTTTCATCATTACTCAAATTTACCATTTTTTTCTGTTGAACATAAAAGATGATATTTTAAATACTGTTGGAAACTCGCACCCGTCCACATCTACAGTAGTTTAATTTTTGTATTAAGGATGTCAATTGTGACTAAAGCGTTCTTTAAAATAGCTTCTCTTGTGAAAATACACTATTTTTTATAGTTGAGTAAATGGTGAGTGAATTTAAAGTTGTGGGTGAACTGTCCCTTTAATTAATGTGTCATTTTTATGAGGACTGAAAGTAAAAAATCTGTTTGTATTCAGATTTTCCAATTTATTAAAGTTTTCCTTTACAAGTAAAATGGCCCCAAAATTACATGTAACTCACAGATGAGTCAAAAATAAATAGGCAATAGCAAAACTATAAAAACTGGAGAAATAAAACTCTTTATTATCATTACTCAAAAAACTTGTGATTTTTTTTTTTTTATTGATTGATTTTTTTTTTTATGCTGAAAGCAAAAGATGATATTTTAAGTACGGTTGGAAACCTGCAGCCGTTCACCTATAGTAGTTTATTTTTTTGTTATAAGGATGTCAACGGTGACTGGTCTAAACCATTCTTCAAAATAGCCTCTTTGAGGTTAAACAGGTGAACTCTCCTTTTAATTAATGTCATTTTTTATTAAGAATTTTACAGCAAAATGACCTGAAAATGACACATAACTCACTGAAAAGTCAAAAATTAATAGGCAGTAGCAAAACAACTGTTAAAAACTGAATAGTTAAAGGGATAGTTCACCCCAAAATTCTGTCACAGCCATGTCACCCTGCAGCCCAAGACCGGTTACTCACTGAAGCTAAGCAGGGCTGAGCCTGGTCAGTACCTGGATGGGAGACCACTAGGGAACACTAGGTTGCTGTTGGAAGTGGTGTTAGTGAGGCCAGCAGGGGGCGCTCAACCTGTGGTCTGTGTGAGTCCTAATGCCCCAGTAAAAGTGAAGGGGACACTAAACTGTCAGTGGGCGCCGTCTTTCGGATGAGACATTAAACCGAGGTCCTGACTCTCTGTGGTCATTAAAAATCCCATGGCACTTCTCGTGAAAGAGCAGGGGTGTAACCCCGGTGTCCTGGCCAAAGTCCCTCTATCGGCCCTTACGATCATGGCCTCCCAATCATCCCCTCTCCACCAAATTGGCTCTATCACTGTCCCCCCACTCCATCAATAGCTGGTGTGTGGTGAGCGCACTGGCGCCGTTGTCCTGTGGCAGCCGTCGCATCATCCAAGTGGATGCTGCACACTGGTGGTGGTGTGGAGAGACCCCCCTCATGATTGTGAAGCGCTTTGGGTGTATTGCCATACACAATAAATGCGCTATATAAATACACATTACATTACATTTACATTACATTTTACTCAACCTTCTTTTGTCACAAAAATGTCAGATATTTTTTCTGTTGAAATCAAAAGAAGTTATTTTTAAAAATATAAAAAAACAAAGGTAACTACTGATTTCCATAGTAGGAAAAACAAATACTATGAAAGTCAATGGTTACCAGTTGCTAACATTCTTCAAAATATCTTTTTTGTAAATTAAGTATCTATCAAGTAAATTAAGTAAACTTTAATTTTTGGGTCAATTATCCATTTAAGTCAGAACTGAATTTGACATCCAGTACTGGATTTGCATTGCATATTCATCAGTATCAATTGTGATTTATCAGTTTTGTTCTGTTTGCAGAGGCAGCATGGAGGAAGAGGAGCACTTTGTGAACATAGACCTGAACGATGACAATATTTGCAGCATCTGTAAACTAGAAACGGACACGGGAACACTTTCCTTCTGCCATGTGTGCTTTGAACTCAGCATAGAGGGTAAGAAGTTTATTTATACATGTCTATTTTTAATCATGTACAAGTATTTTAATGTCCTCTACTTGCCAGTACTGGTTCAGATTATGCTAATTCTAAATTAGTAAAAACCTCCTCCGTACGCCCATCCATATCCCCCTTATTCATGTATTAGCGAGCCCCCAGTTTCTTCCGCTTCATGAGCTGCTCAAAAAATGAACTGGAGCTTTTGAAGTGGCACTTTAGCATCTAATTAACGCTCCGCTTATTAAGGGTAGAGTAGCGTTTCCTGAGGGGCCTCATTGGAGCAGCACTTTTGTTCTTTGCAGCTGTCATTTTTTCACTCTGAACCTTCCCCAAAAGAGCTCTTAGTGTTTCAAATGGTTTTATATCGTCATGGCAGGAAGTAAGCATCTTGGCTTTAAAGATTCTTCTCTGGAATCACACACCTTTGTCTGGAATTTTTCCTTGAAGTTGGTTTCAGTTATAATGTGATCCTCAGGTTTCTCAAGTTTAATTGTAGATAAGCATTCTAAATTTTAGGACTTTGATTAGACGGTTATATATGTGTTTTTTGAGGAATATATTGTTATCATAACTGTGATCTGTTTCTTTTGTTTTTTGGATGTGGGTGTTTTGATTGATCAATTTCATTTGTAAATTTCTCTCACAAACCATTCTCTTTCATTTCAAGTTTTTTTTAAAACTGAATATTCTGATAAATCAATATAATGCACTGTTAAACATAATATTTTTATGCCAAGTCATAAAAATAATTATGCATAATAATAATAATCATTGTATTGTTAATTTCATTAGCTATTAGTCAAGTTTTAGTTGAGTCAGAGTTTGAGCAGTTTAGTTTGTGTTTAGTCAGTCACATTTGCATCATGCTGCATAACTGTTAAATTGATGTTCATTATTATTTGCTTACAGTTATGATTGCAGTGACTGTTGTCATTGGAAAAATTTATTTTTATATGCGGCATCTAATTAATCTTTAAGCACAAAACAAATTTTTTTTTTCTTAAAAAAACTTACATTTTTTCCATCTAGTTTTCCAAATTATTATAGACTAAGACAGCTTTAAATGATAAAAACTGGTAAACAAGAAACTTATCCCAAAAACAATTATATACACACACACACACACACACACAATTTCACCAGATTTTATGATATATATATATATATATATATATATATATATATATATATATATATATATATAAACTATTTTCTCCAGATGATTCGATGTATATAAACTATTTCACCAGATGGCTTGAAAACTGCTGTTTAGAAAAGTATTTATTAATTTGGATTAAGTGGAATGATTTTGTAGGGGGGTGAATCATTCATAAAAAATAACAAAAAACAAATCTTTGCGCTTAAAAAAAACTTAATTATGTAGGCTCATGGATGTCTGTGCGTACAACACGTTTCCCTATCCACAAAAGAGAGAAAGTGAAAGTAAAGGCAGTAAAGTATAATTCTCACAGATGGTCTGTTTGACTGTTTTTTCGCTAGTGAAGCGTTCAGTTCTTCTACTTATAAAGTTCCCCATGTAAATAGCAAATGCACCATAGCGCGACACCACTGACTCTTAAGAGGAATCAGAGATGAGTCTCTGATTGGTTTATTCTCAAAAGACACCTATAACTCATTAAGAGAATAAGCTCAACCCTGTTAGACCATGTGCCACGGCGCAGAGTGAATTTTTCCTTCCTTAAAATAGCAAAAGTGGATTCGAATACGCCCTTAATGCTTGTGCGCCCTGCACTTCAGACTTTGCGCCTAGATTGTTAAAATAGAGCCCAATAAATTGGTCCAACAAACATTTACACAACAATTAACAATAAAACATAAAATATTCAAATAAATATATATTTCATTTCACATTTGCTCCCATTAGTGGGAGGTGTGTAATGTATGCAGTACAGGTGTTCAGTGTGTGTATTGAAGTTGCTCATTTTAGTTTCACTTTTGAATTTGTTATCAAGCTCATTTCACAGGAGTATTTGCATGCCAATCATTTGCAATTTTTCACACACACACACACACACACACACACACACACACACACACAAATTGCATTGTGGGACAATTAACGGTTAGTAGCAGTAACATTACAATACATTTGGTCTCATACATAAAGGATTTTTTATCAGTGCATCCAATTTTTAGCTTTACCTTTTAGCACTGATTTTGTCACGTTCTGCCAGTACAAGCCTGTGCCTTCATACTGTGGTTTGTGTTTGATCAATGGCCAATCTAGGTCAGGTTGTCGAAGCGTGACTAGTGGATTCTATTACATACTTGGAAACTATGCAGAAAGACCTCTGCATTTCTAATGTCTCTCTTTCTCTCTTCTAGAAGCTCTGTTGCATTGTAACAGTGTGGCATACTAGCAATGTCTCCTGAGAGAATGTCAATTTACAAAAAAACACACAAACATTATCATTGTTTCATTTTTGTAACTTCCTTTCTTTAATGATTCTGATGTTATTGTTTTTTTATGTGTTTGTGTGTGTGTTTGTGTTTGTGTTTGTGTGTGTGTGTGTGTGTGTGTGTGTGTGTGTTTGTGTGTGTTCGTGCATTCTATCCTTGTGTTTTTTTTCTGCAAGTCATGCAATGTATTTCCAAAAATAAATGACTGTTCAGCCAGGCTGCCTTTTTTCCCCCCTAGCACTTTTCTCTGATTTATCTGCTTATCTGTGACACGCATAATCCCAGTTTATGAAGCCACTGGATTTGCGCTGGAGAAGGAAGCATCCATGACTCTGGCGAATGGCTCGGTCCGCTCATGAATTAGACGCACTGAATATTCATGCCTGCGATAGAAGGTTACCTCTCTTGAATATTTAACAGAAGAGCACAGAACACGAGGCAGCCCACAAACACCCAGCTGATGGTGAGCTTCAGGCTGCTGTATTTCACAAGTGATTCACCGCAGTTCGTGTTGCACAACAGCACTTGTGGCCCCTAAAGAGGCTCTGACAGGCCTGTGGTCTCAGGTCGCCCTCTTTTGATTGGCTGATAGCCACCGACATACACTCTCTTCCCACTGACAAAACACTCCAACGTTCTTGGCGTGGGTAAACAAGTACAAGCTGACAGTGCATGTTTAGACCTGAACGCTCATTTGCCCACACCTGCTCACGCACCTGCATACCCTCAGAAAACATCCTGGCTCCGGAAGTGACTATAAGTAACTTAAAGGGAACATGTTGTTTTCACACAATCCAAACATGTTTCTTTCTTCTGTTGAACACAAAAGAAGATATTTTGATGAAGCTTGTAGCCATTGATTTCTACTGTGGATATCAATGGCTGTTTTCATCCCAAGTTTTCAGAATATCCTTGTTGGTGTTAAATGGAAGAAATAAATTCATAAGAGTTTAGAACCACTTGAATGTGAGTAAATGGTAAACCCCAATTTTGGGTGATCTATCTCTTTAAGTTAGTTGTTCATTGTTTTGTCCATATTCACTTTTCTATAGAGCCAGATGAGTCTAAAAAATAATATATTTGCAAATTATAATCCATACATCCACAAGACAATTAACATTTAAAAAAACACGATTCAGAAATACATAAATCCAATTCATAAATTCAAAACATGATTTGAAAACACACAAATCCAATTCATAAATTCAAAACATGATTCATCAATACGCAAATTCAATTCATAAATTCAAAACATGATTCATCAATACGCAAATTCAGTTCATAAATTCAAAACATGATTCATCAATACGCAAATTCAATTCATAAATTCAAAACATGATTCGAAAATACACCAATCCAATCTGTAAATGTAAAACATGATTAGATAATACACAAATCCAATCCTTAAATTCAAAACATTATTCAAAAATACACAAATCCAATCCGTAAATTCAAAACCTGATTTGAAAATATACAAATCCAATCCATTAAATCAAAACACGATTCAAAAATACACAAATCCAGTACGTAAATTCAAAATGCGATCTGAAAATAAACAAATCCAATCCATAAATTTAAAACCCGATTCTAAAATACACCAATCCAATCTGTAATTTCAAAACATGATTTGAAAATTACTCAAATCAAATCTGTAAATTTAACCAAATTTGAAAATACACATCCAATTTGTAAATTCAAAAAGCGATTCGAAAATACACAAATCCAATCTGTAAATTTAAAACATGATAAAAAAAAACACAAATCCAATTCGTGAATTCAAAATACGATTTAAAAATACCCAAATTCATATCATTTGGTCAAAATATTTATTATTCACAAATTATGTGTTGTATTTCTGAATTGTGTTTTAAATTTACAAATTGGAATGTGAATCGAATAAATTTTATTTAATAAATGTATTATTTTTGAGACTGATCGGGCTCCATATTTGCCTGCCTCCTTTTTTCTTCAGACAGGCAAACTGATGAAATTTGAGGTCATTTTTAGGTCAAAATGTTTTGTTTCGGAAGCAGCAGAGGTCTTATTTTTATCATATGTCATGAATGCTGGTCGGTTCTGCTTTTCTGTTTCATCAGCTACAGTGAGAGAATATATGGCCACTGTTTTTCTGCATGCATGTTGAGAACACACACAGGAAGTCGGCTGCATTGTTAAAGCATTTAGAGAAGTATAAGAGAGTGGTTAGTCTTTGGTTTAACAAAAAAAAAAAAAAACGGTTGAAAGAAATGCACACTACATGAGGAAAGGGAAATCGCAGAATGTAGGGTTTTTTTCAGGTTTCTTGGATGAGGATGTTTGAAAACGGATGGCTTTAGGGCTGCAGTTTTTTCCCCATGCAGCATAACTGCAGCAGCCAGACTGCTTATTTTAACAACGCTTTGATTCATTCTGTCTAGACCTGACGGAGAAGCTTGGGAAATGTTTTATGGGGCTTGAATTCGAAACATTGCTTGCCTTGAATTACAGGAACGATTTATGTAGTTTATTGCATGACATGAACTACTTTTATATATAAGGATTAAGACAATAGATAATTGTATAATTATATATTGTATAATAGATAATTATACATGATTAATAAAAGTTGCAAGATTAATAAAAGTTTATTTTGATATGCATTTTGTCAGTAAACCCAGTAAATCTTCAGCACCTGCTTTCAGATGAAGCAGTGTTTGTTTACTGTACAGAGCTATAGTTCACTGACAAGCTACGCAAAAAGACACAGACAATTTTTTAGCGCAATTCTGAAATCAAAGATAATCATGTTGCAAGCAGGACAGCCGTTTGTGTTGCTTCTCAGTGAACTATGGCTCTGTGTTACTGGTAACTGAAAGCATGTAAAAATGCTACGTTTAATAACATAACACTTCATAACTTCATTCAAGTGTTTAAAATAAATCATTTAGTGAGTAATTCAGTGATAGATAGTGATTCAGTAATTGTGTTTATTAGTCACATCGAGTCAATGAAAGCAGTTGTTGCTAAAAGGACTACAGCTGTTGTCGGAAGATGATAAGAATTATTTATATTATCTATTAAATTACCTAATATTTGTATTTTATTAACGTCTACCCGCACTCTAACCCTCATAGTAAAAACAGTAACTTTACAGAGTATTATTCATATTATTAATTAAATTACCTTTGAATTTTGTTTTTATCAACAACTACCTCAACCCTAAACCCAACCCTCTGAACAGAAAAATAGTAATCGTTGTACATTGTCACAAACATTATGTATAGATGTGCATATCTACATCTGTGTCCCTTCTAGGCTTTTCCCAGTTAAATCCTCTGCTCTGTGTCTCTTCTTTGTGGCATATTTGCAGTTTCTGCATGAGAGCACCCTTTGCCTTTCGGAGGAGATCACGATGCCGTGATCTGCTGTCAAGATGTGCATGAAGATCATAGCTTTTGCTATATTGAGATTGAGTTCAATTTGATATATCACCAAGCGACAGTCGGCCATCAGGCTTTGACAGTCTATCGATCAGGCTAGTTAGTTTGGTGTGTTCCACACATTGGCTCTCGTAGGGTTACTGTAGGACGTCGTTGGCCCAATTCGGCCGTCGCCAATCTTACTGGCTATTCAGCAAGAATCAGAGCGCAAATTTGATGTAATGACGGTACGTAGCTACTAAACAATTAAAGTAAAAAAGGATTGCAAAGAGGCTGGCTGTAATTTCAATACATTTCAATACATATGGATTATTAGATTATCAGACATATTTTGCATGAGCAAATCCCTTAGTGGTGAGTGACAGTTACTGTGATTATACAGCTAAATGCTGCTTTGTTTGCAGGTTGCCTGTGCACTTTGGAAGTTTGGTTTCTCTTTGTTCCCCTCCCCCCCGTAGAATGGAAAGATGTGTCCCTTTGTGCATTTGTAGGCTCCGGTTCTTGTTTCAGTTGTTTTTTGTCCATTTAGTCCATTTAGTCCATTTAGTCACTTGTGCTAAGCAAGACTACATCTACAATGACAATATCCACTGACAATATCCTGACAATATCCCAACAATAAACTGACAATATCCACCATTACTTTAAGTTTTTTTATCCATTTTATCAAAAGCTCTTCAAAACCTCATATTAATGGAGATTTCAGAATAGGCATGGGACAATAAGCATTTTCAAGGTATACCGCGCTTTGGAAAAGTCAAGGTTTTAAAACCGCCAAAATTTTCTGTAATATTATTCTCAAGGTATGTGTGAGAATTTTTGATTCACTTTTTTGTTTTTTAAGTTTTTTAATTTAATTTTTTTTAGGACAACAGTATCTCCAGCAGAAAAGATATCTAAAGATCCTGTTTTAAATTGTAATGAAATCAGTGTTTTTGAAACTAATTGAGACAGCAGAAGTCAATGATTCACTTGAATTATTTAGCCTGACATGCTTACTGCTTTAAAATATTTTAAATGTTTCTCAAAATAAAATATATAGTGTTCAAAGTGGATTTTTTTTTTTTTTTTTTTACCCAGACATTTAAAATATATTTTAGAGCAGTAATCACAATACAGTGGTACTGTGAAACTGTGATTTAAAAAAAATATATATTCAAGGTTATCATATTAACAGATTCTTATACCGGCCCATGACTAATTCAGAACACTTTTTTTTTAATTATGACTTTGCTTTTGATCAAGTAATGCTTTTTTGCTAATTTAAGCTGTTATTTCCTAAATAATAATTAGTGAGTCCAAGTATCATTTTTTATTTGTACATTTCAGAGCAAAAGAAGAACTGACTCCGAAAGATACAGACCTGTCAAATGTAAATATAACATACTACACTTTCAAGTGGTGCTTCTCCCTGGAAAACTTGTTTCATGATGCCAGTGTTTTCATTGTGGTTGCTAGGCTAATCAGAAAAACCTAAAATCCCAAGTCCCTAATATTCACATCCCCAGATAAAGCTCAACTCTCACCGTTAATGAGAGGCGATGGGAATTTCTTCCACACCAGGTCTATTGTCAGGCTGTATATGTAGACATGAAATAAAACACCTCTACGAGCTGCTCTGCTCACTTTAAGGCATCATGTCCATCCAGGCGATTCTGTTTAATGGTTTTATTCTCGTCACAGTGTGTAGTAAGACTCAACCCACTCTTCTTTTCATATTGGCCCTTAAAGACCTCGATGGCTGGCTGCTTTCTTGCTCCGCCGAGCACACTTATTCAGGACTAACAGTTTCCCTGAAGCAGACACGGGCCGTCTCTCATCCTCTTACATAAGAGCAGTGGAATGTGAATGTTATCCAGCCGAGTCGGCATGGCTGGATGACAGAATATTCCAGACACTTGCAGCACAAATACAATAGTTGTGTTTTCACTGTTGGGCCTAAAGGGAGTGTGGTAGTGCATGCCAGGGCCAATCGCATTTAACCTGTCACTTCCGGGGCTTAATCGGGAGTCAACGAAGCTTTCTCAAGACCAATGGGCAGGCTTTTTTGGCTTGTTGAATACCTAGGGCCAAAACTGTTCAGCTGGGGCCTGTCCTTGGTAATACAAGGTCCTTTTACAAGGACATTTACATTCCATTCTACACCGCTAGTGTCAAAGTTTGTTTGAGGACATTACAGAATCTAAATAACTAATCTAATTTGTAAATACAGAATCTAAATAACTAATAATCGCTGACATAAAATGGTCTTAAAATGACAATAATATCACTCATCTAGGAATGCACTAAATATGTTGGTTGCCATATCGATATTAGCCGATAAATGCTATTTTGTTTTTGTTATCATCATCATCATCATCATCATCATCAGCCAATAACAAAAAGAAGCCTATATCTTCAAGCTGATGAATTATTTGTTATTTTCTGTTGGTTGAATCACTTCACAGGCTTGATGGCAGCCACTTTTTATTTATTTTTTTATTTTAATAGTATTTTCATTACTGATATTTTGATGTTGGTTAATGTTCAGTGACTTTTTTGCTTTATTTAGGCATTATTTTTATTTATTTATTTTTGTCAGCCTACATTACCAACTAACATTTAAAACTAATTCAGCTTAAAACACGCACTCGTTTGTTTCTGAAATAACTCCCGATTGCAATAAGATGTGGATTCTTATTACTGCATGATAAAATTATATAAGAAATATAATGATATACAATGCTAAAGGATACTTAATTCTAAATGTTGCCATATTAAACACATAATATGCATATGAAATTACCAGAGACTGTATTGCTCTTTCTCTTCCATGTGCATTTGTTAATTTTGCACTTCTGCCTTATAACTAACCTCGATTCACTTATTTTGTCTTATAACGTTCTTGTTTTCGGTGAGAGCTTAATCTTTTTTTTTTTTTTTTGCCTAAAAGCGTAACAGTAATATACCGAGATGGGGAAAAAATTCTCAAATAGCATGATTTCATTAAAAACTAATAAAAACGCTTATCTGTGATGTTTATTCTTAATAAAGAAATGTTATTCAAACAGAAATACAAATCATCAGTTTTTTTCTGAATGCACTGATCTTAAACTTAACAAATTAGTTCATTCAAAAAAGTTTTTTGATTAATTCCCAGAACTTTTTAACCCTCTATAGTCTCCATTGATCACAAGATGTTCGAAGTCCAGAAAAAGAACCAAAAATAATGTTACTGAGGTTCATGTGACTTTAACTTTTATGTAGTTCAACTGTCATGAAAAGCTCCAAGAACACTTTTGTGTACCACAAAACTGCAAATATGAATTTGTTTCACTATATCTTCAGGTTTTGTATTATTTACTATGGGCTGTATGTTAAACTGCCATTAAAGTGAGCAGTGAAACATGCAAGCGTTGTAATGCCTGTAGTAAAATGCTCTCTGACAAACAAAACAAAGCCTTTTTTGGTGCACAAAAAAGTTTGTGGAGTTTCATGTAATTACAGTTTAACTACTTAAGTCTCTTGGAATATTTTGACAACGTTTTAGTTCCTTTTCTAGACTTTTGAACATTTTAAGATCATTGCTGTCTATGGAGTTTAAGAAAGCTGTCAGATTTCATCTAAAACATCTTAATATGTGTTCAGAAGATAAATGTAGGTTTCTGGGGATTAAAACGACATGAGTAATTAATTACATCATTGACATTTTTGGGTGAACTAACCCTTTAAAGTCCCTATCAGAGTGTTTTTGTGATGCAAATTAATAATTTTAAATTCCTATTTGTTTGAGGTACATTACTTGCATAAATTAATGCAATAATTTGTTTTTATTGTAAATTATTGGTCGTGCTCATTGTAAGCCCTTCCTCGCAATGTACTGAAAGCTCAATCGCAGCTAATGCTCCCTCAGTGTGTTTGTTTGCTTGTTCTTGTAGGCTCACGGTGTTCTTAGTTTTTCCACATTTATATATTGATTGTCGTATGATGGATGTAATCTTGCACACCAGTGTGACCTCATGACCCCGAAGGTGCAAAGCTCTGTAATAATCAGTGAATGCAGTCTGCATGGCGGATGAGAGCAGATTTGCTGACTGGGCTTCCCGTTCCCATTTCAGTAATGCTTCTCCATGTTTCAGAGTAATCGGAGGCTTTCAGCAGGGTTTCTGTCCTTTTGAAACTGAGGCATTAGGGAAAACACAACCACATAGGTGATGTGGGATGCCAGCGTTATGCAGTATTACTGTCATAAATTGCCTCACAGCAGGTTTATTCTAGGATATGCACATGGGGAAATATGCTGTTCAGTTTTTGCATCCTGGCCAGTCTGCTTTCCTAAAATAAAGGATCTTTCTATAGTTCAGTATTGAACATCTTTTGTATTTTCTCCCCCTGAAATATAAGACTACATAATGGAGCTGGGCGATACAGCAAACAAAACAAAACAAAAAAACTCCCAATAAAATCTTTCATATCAATAAATAATTTTTGACAATCCATTTAGGATTATTAGGATTTGTAAAAATGTATTAAACCACTTTATTTTAATTTACCAACATTACTAAGGCAAATAGTTTTAATAGTCAAAAACAAAAATGAGCAAAAACGTCTTGTCTATTATGTCTTATAATTAAATGAACATAAGTGTTAAGGAGACTCTTAAACCTGATAAATAAAATATTATAAAGTGTGTGCAATGGTAAAGTGTAAATGTTGAACAAAGCAAATTTTAAGGTAGATCAACATCTGTAATTCGAGTTGGATCGATAGACTATTCCATCGTCCATCGCTGATGGCGGATAGTAATCACAATGCTGAGCCGGCATCGCGATCCTCCGCCCAGCCCCTGTCTTAGCAACCCGCTCGTGAAAAATACACACTCAGGCCCCGTTTACACTTATTAGGGGTGTAACGATTTATCGTTGTACGATTTATTGCGATGCAAAAATGTCTCGATATGCATCGTGGCGTTATGACGATTTGATTACGATATGACGTCCGTTTTCTCTTATTAGTTGAGCTGTTTGCACGTGAGCTACGTTCCACCTGCTGTCGCACGTGAGTTCAGATTGCAGCAGCAGTAATGTTAGCAGACCAAGATGAGTGGAGTTGAAACAGAGGATGGCCCATCCTCTCAAAATCAGACGTCTGGCAACATTTCGGGTGTACAGTCATTGCTTTAGACTCGTCCGCTTTTTGACACGCATACTGGGTCACACATTCTAAGTTTTAAAGTCTTCACAGTGATTTACATACTTTGCACAGCGACAGGGATACCTCCTAATGGTGTTGAAAGAGTCACATACTGTATTTATAAGGTACAATTCACCCTAAAATATCATTCTGTCTTCATATAATGATGTATTGGCGGCCGCAAAATCACACATGACGTGAGCTGTTACTACAGAGGGCGGACTCTGATAGACGCGCGCGTATGGCAAGCCATTTTAGCATTTAAACCTTTGATCTGACTATCCATAAATATATTTAGAGATATCTCTAATTATAATTCGACTAGTCAAAATATAATTAGAGATATCTCTAAATGAATTTATTTAAATATGAAATATATTTATGGATAGTCAGAACAAAGGTTTAAATGCTAAAACGGCTTGCCATACGCGCGCGTCTGCTTCAGTGAACAGAACCTGCAGGTTATGACTAATAAAGTAGTAAACAACATTCAGTTTGTGGAACAGAGTGATCGTTCAGGAGCCGCGTGGGAAGTATGAACAGCACTTAGCAGTGGAAATGAAACCGAAAACGTACACATTATTTAAACAACCATATCGCATTTTAGAGTTATGATTACGACGAGCATAAAGCTAAATTTGAGTACAGAGGTACACAAAAATGCACGTCAACATGATACACTTGATAGCGCAGACATCAGCGACGCCGAAGAAATAGTAAACCTGCCTAAACTGCTGAAAAGAGCCACGACTGTCCTGTGTAATGATAAGACGGCCACCCTGTCACTCATCATGCCCAACATGAAGACAGCCATCCATAAGAACCTCTCAGACAGATACACATAAGTTCAGGATTATCTTATAGAACTGCTTATTACCTGGAAATGTGGATTTTTTTTGCACACACAAAAAACAAAGTGACCAAGCAAAGCCTTAAGCTCTTACTGTTAAATTCAATTGAATAGAAAGCTTATTTTTTTGCACCTTTACTTAAATTGTTCCTTAATTTTGTCTCTGTCATTTCAATAATATTTTTAAAGAAGTTTTTTAATTGTTTTATTTTCCAGAGACAGGCCTGTTTAATATATTTCCTAAAAGAATGTTCAGTTTAACAAGTTAAAACAAAAAAAAAAATGCATAAAAAATAGTTTACTTGGTAAAATTAGCATTTCAGTTAAATTTTCAATTTTTATTCCAAATATCGTGATACATATCGAATCGTGAACACTATATCGTGATACACATCGTATCGTGAGCTGAGTGTATCGTTACACCCCTAACACTTATACATCTTAGTTTTAAAATGGCATTTTGGAACGAATACGATTCACATCCACACTAGCGTTTCATCTAGCATTTCTGAAAAGCTCACCTTCCACGCTATACCGCTAAAATCGCACATCACATGACCACACACAAACTGTGCACACACAAACAGTCATACGCTCCAGCGTACATGTGTGTCTGAGTTCCATCAGTCAGCTGCCTCTATCTAACGACCTTCATTGGAAATAACCCTAAGCTTATTGGCATTCCTTCCAAGAGGCACAATCCGCATTCAGCAGCCACATTTAAATAAAACTATAGCGCTTTATACTATGTAAGAGTGTGTAAGACAGTGTTGGATATTCACTCTCCCCACCTACATTTCCCACCAATGTCAGGACTTGAAACTGTGACTTTTAGATTCCAAGTCCAACTTTTTAGGCCCATGGCTGCATAAACAGAAATTTATAAAGAAAGTTAAGTGTGCTTATTTTATTTTTTGTTGTTTGCCTATATTTCATTTAAATGATTTAATTAAATATCAGCAATTATAAGCATATGTTACAGTTTTAAATCACGAAGCCACAGTTCAAACTACAATTTAACGTTTTTCGAACCCTTTGAAATCTGTTTTAATTTTTTTATTTGTGTTTTATTAAATTTGTGATAAATTGGCTGTAGTGTGCGTGGGCATGTGTGTGAATAAGAATGTCAGGGGTATTTTCCCGGCACGGTGGTGGGTTGCAACTGTAAGGGTATCCACTGCGTAAAACAAAAGCCATATTAGTTGATGGTTCTTCCCGCTGTGGTGACCTCTGATAAATCAGGGACCGGGTCGAAGGAAAATGAATGAATGAAAAAATTTAAAATAATAATGAAAATTAAAATGTAAGCGTTTTTTTTTGTGTGTGTTTACATTTTAACAATGTTTACATTTTCAATTTTTTTTATATCTATTAAAATTAAAACATAAGTTTTGTGTGCACTTTTTAAAGTTTTAAACATTTTTTGTTGATTCTATTATTTTTATCTTTGTTGTTTTGTTTTGGTGTATATGTGCAAATATTTCCATTGATATTATCTTGATTTTTGTACATTTATTTTGTTAAGTGTAAAGCGCACATGCTGCTAAATGAGCATCTGGATGTTTTCTAACATTTCAAACCTCTCTTTACCCCTAAAGAAAGAAGGACAAACAACTGTGCTGTGAGTAGATTGGGCTCTTTATGCTTCTACTTGAGCTTGGAAGAGAATTTTAATCCAAATGCAAGGGATAAATTTTCCTCCAGTCTGATCTGCTTGATGGCTTCTCTAAGAGCGCTGTGTATGATATATGACCAGCTATATTTATTTTCTTGAGGCCGCACGTGACGCCGCATGTCAATCATTGCAGCTGTTGACTGCGCTCCAGTTTTAACCATGAGCTGCTGTTTTGGGCACAGTGGTAACACTACTACGTTCCCATTTCCAGCATGCACAAACACACAAGCTGAAGTGTGTCAAGGATCCAGTGTCCTTCCTTCTTGTGAGGACGTGTAAAGCAGAAGCAGCATGCATGGTTGTGGAAAATAAACAGCATGAAACAGGAAGAGCAAGCTGATTCAGTGACTGAATCATTTCTTTTGAATCGCTTTTAATGTATGATCATTTGATTGTCAATTTTTTGTGTTACAAAATGATTGTCCCTGGGAGTGCTTGTGCATGATTACTCACAAATATTGGAAACACTAGGGCTGGGCGATTTGGCCTAAAATCAAAATCTTAATTAGTTAAACATTTTTAAATTGATTACATTTAATGAACGATTATTTAATTAATTTATTTGCCTTCATAGTTAACTGACAAGTTTTGCTCACATATTACTATCTATATTACTATCTATGATTATTTATTGAACATCAATGTTAAACAACTGAAATTAAAACTTACATTGCCTTAAAACATAAATAACCTACACTTTTGGAAACTAAATAAATAATTTTCAGTGTTTTTCATATTAAAAGAAGAAAATAAGCAGTTTCTCTTATAAATAAAATAACTCTTGCATATCCTGTAAATAATATTTTAAACAGTGCATTTCTTGCATCTTCTGTAAACAAATATTTAAATAATAATTTTAATAATATTAAAGTAGTAAATAATAATTTTAATATAATGGGAATATGCCATCTCAAGGAATCTCTGGAGCAACTTCCAATCATCATCAATGTAGTGCAAAGTAAGGGTCAAGAATACTACTTGACCAGAGATCTGATGTGGCTGCAAAAGTGGCCGCAGAAGTACTGTATAATTCAGCCTTAGCTCTAATGTTGCTCCGCAAAAACGCCTTTAAAATCCTAGCTGGCCATGGGTTTTTTATGTTCCTTTGTGTCGAGTTTGTTCGTCTGTGTTTTGTATTTTTCTGAATGTTACCTTAATGTACAAGTAGCTCAGACCCACTCATTCAGAGGCAGGAAACCGGCGGACGTGCAACCAGTAAACCCAAAACTTGAGCTCCTTCAATGGACATGGCATTTGTAAACACTCGTTCCAACAGGCTCTTTGCTCTTCCGCGAATCTCCACCCTCATTACCGCTTTCAAGCCGACCAATCAAAGAGCTTGCGCTACACGACGTCGCAACGTGTAGTACAGTTTTTTTCAGCTTCGCCATCAGCCACAGCGAGGGGTATGCGACCACGCGGAGGCTGCGCCAGACCATACGCATGCACTCAACGCAGAAGTATAAATCGAGCAGGGGTCACACGGTCATGTGGTAGTGTCTTTCCTTCTTGTGAGGACGTGTAAAGCAGAAGCACCATGCATGGTTATGGAAAATAAACAGCATGAAACAGGAAGAGCAAGCTGATTCAGTGACTGAATCATTTCTTTTGAAACGCTTTTAGTGTATGATCGTCAGATTGAGCACATTCATTTTTTGTGTTGCACAATTGTTGTCCTTGGAAGTGCTTGTGCATGTTTACTCACAAATATTGGTGGTAGGGAAAGTAAGCAAAAAAATCGTCCTGGAAAATTTGATCGATTATAGGTTCTGAATGTCGCTTTCGATTACTTTTCGATGAATCGCCCAGCCCTAGGTAACACTTTACAATAAAGTTGTATTAGTTAATGTCAGTTAATGAATTTGTTAACATGAACAAACAATGAACAATACATTTATTATCATATCCATGTTAGTTAACATTAGTTAAAAAAAAAAGCCATTCATTGTTAGTTCATATTAACTCACAGTGCATAACTAATGTACCCCCTACACAATTTTCCATTTCAGTTGCAAGTACATCAACAAACTGAAATAAAAGTCTCTGGTTCAAGCAGACTTTTAAGCATTGAATTGATTTCAAATGAGCCCTTTCAAAGTAATTGCAAAATGATTGTATTATTAAACTCATGCTTTAAGAATTGTAATGTTTTCTGATATTAGATGCATTTAAACCTAGGGATCTCCAACACAATGTTTTAACATATTAAAATACCTCATGACCCGTTTTTTTTAAAAGAGGCAGCATTTTTGCAGCATATTATTATAATTCTTTGGGTGAAAAAACTCAACTCATCAATCTGAGTGTATCATTTATACTCCCTTACTGCAAAATGTTTGCTCTATTTGGATAAACTTAAATCCACAGTAAGTACATGGCCCTGTCAGACACCTATGCACTTCAGTAAATTGACAAAGCAGGTTAATGCATTGACATGTTTAGCAAAGTTCACATTTAAGCAATTAAAGATCTTACTTCGATGAAGAAAAACACGTAAATGCGTTTGTTTATTTCAAGCTTGTTAAATGTAATCAGGCTAAGAACATTACGGTTCCTGCAGCTCATAGGATTTCTGCAATATCATTTATTTTTAACCCTTGTGTCCTGTTGGATGTTTCATCCCCCACTCTGGGGTGAGTGGAGTCTTAATATAGCCACAACTTTCTCTGTTTTTCAGCAAATGAGAGAAATCTTATTTTGACATGTATTTTGGGGAAATGCTTTGAAAATTGTCAAAAAATCCACAATACCTTCTGGGTAAACTGACCACCCTTCGACTTCCATTATACTGACATTTTCTGATTGCAAAGCCCTGAATAATCATGCATTCCTGATTGTTGTTGGTTTTTTCTGTTTGGAAGAGGTAATTTTTATTTTTATTTTTTTTAACTGTTGATCATTAATTGCAGTGCAAAAAAAGCTTAATTTCTGACTTCTGTATGGAGTTTAGTGTGTGTGTCTGTGTGTGTCTGTGTGTGTCTGTGTGTGTCTGTGTGTGTCTGTGTGTGTCTGTGTGTGTCTGTGTGTGTGTGTGTGTGTGTGTGTGTGTGTGTGTGTGTGTGTGTGCGCATGCGTGTGCGTGTGCGTGTGTGTGTGCGTGCGTGAGTGAGACCTTTGCTCACTTATCTTGTCTGACAACATCAACTTGTCTGACAACATCAAAATAAGCAGCTCAGCTCTCAGAGCACAGTAAACATAGTAAGTGTATTCATGCACACACACTATAATTTGGTGTTTATACTCCATAGAACGTCGAATAAACGGCAGAAACTTTTTTCTAAAGGGTTAATGCTGCCAACTGATGAGCAACTGTAAAAATGACCCATTTGACCTCTTCCCAACAGGGAAAACCAGCAACAATCAAGAATGCATGATTATTTGGTATCATGGCCTGAAAAAAAGTCTTGTCGCCTATCCAAGTTTTAGGAACAACAGAAGTGGCTTATATGAAAGGCAAAGGCCTCCAGATTATGCTTATTTTAGCAAAATAAAATATGATCATGCCTTAATTGTTCATTATTTAATTAGGACAGTAAAGTCTGACTTTGCTTTGATAAAAGTCTTGTTACTTAACAGAAATAATGTACAGTATAGAATATAAAGTCACGGTGCAGTGGAAAGAATGAATATTGTGTATGACTCCCATGAGCTTGGAAGACTGCATTCATTCATCTCTGCAACGACTCAAACAACTTTTTAATAAAGTCATCTGGAACAGCAAAAAAAGCGTTCTTGCAGGACTCCCAGAGTTGGGTCGATGCGGGTTCCAGCAGGTCTTCTGCAGTATTTGTGATGATTGAGATGCAGTTCAACAGATCATTCATCGGAAAAATCTACCTTCTACCACTTTTCCAAATGATCAACTAGAAGTTATTATTTGCTGCTCATACAACTGAGATCGACGACAAGACTTTTATCAGGTAATTTAATGGAAGTGAATGGGGCAAAAACTGCCCCCTAATGAGAAGGTAGTAAATGTGAACAGTACACAAGCATTAAAGGTTTATTCCAGACATTAAAATTCTATTGCGAAAATCTCCACACCCAACCATGTTTTTTATTCATTCATTTATTCATTTTCTTTTCAGCTTAGTCCCTTTATTATTCTGGGGTCACCACAGGGAAATGAACCGCCAACTTATCTAGCATATCTTTTACGCAGCGGATGCCCTTCCAGCAGCAACCCATCTCTGGGAAACATCCATACACTTTTATTTACACTCATACACTACGGACAATTTAGCCTACCCAATTAACCTCTACCGCATGTCTTTGAACTGTGGGGAAAACCGGAGCACCCGGGGAAACCCACACGAACACAGGGAGAACATGCAAACTCCACTCAGAAACACCAACTGACCCAGCCAAGGCTCGAACCAGTGACCTTATGGCTGTGAGGCGACAGCACTACCTACTGCGCCACTTGAGATTGAGATTTATTACCTTCCAACACTGTTGTTGACAAAGTTTGACCTATTATTTGTTATAGTTAGTCTATTTTGCAGTGCCATTTTATTGCTTTCTCGCTTGTGAATGGACAATCACTTAATGCAAGTCAAATGCAGCCACCGGGCTGTTAAAATGTTTTGTTTGTCTGCTCGGTGCTCAACACAACAGCTGACTGTTTTGGTGTTCATTACAGCTTTTTAGTCAGAGAATGAAAGTCAGGGAATTTAGAATGGGAACCGTGAAGCGTGCATGTAAACACACTCACTGACACACTCATTTTACATATAGTGCACATCTCGATGAGATGCTCTTGATTAGTTTGAAGCACATTGATGATGTAATTGAATGTTCTTTATCTATAGTGGGAAATGGAAAGATGATTTAATGGTACAATGAAAAGGCAAATGACGTTGATTGCACTGGATACGATTACGGTTTCCATGACTGCGACCCTCAGTCTTCGCCCTTGGCAAATCTGCTAATCTCCGAGCACTTGTTTTCTAAGCAGTTACACGGATTACAAGGTCTGCTTTCTTTTCTCTTGTCTGGATCTTCATTCTTGGCATTCTCACCAGGAGTCAGTCACTTGTTGCTGAGGCCAGTGTTACACAAGCACCATTCAGTATTTCATCACCACGGGGTTTGATTCAGAACGTTTCTTCCTCTGTCTGCGTTCAGAGACCATGCTAGATATGCAAATCGTGTTATTTATTTATTTATTTATTTTTTGTTTGCAAGTTGACACAGATTTTCTGTTTTGACTATGTGCCTCAAAGAGTTGTTTACTGAGATGAGCATAACTTTTTTTCCTAGCAGAGGTGTATTTATTAATTTTTAGCTGTCAGAGATGCATTTTATTACTATTGCATTTTAAATACTTTTTCACATACATGTTAACACTATTTTAGCATCTATTAAAATATTTCCATTTATTTTAGTATTGTATATTGTATTGTAATGTATTTAAGGGTGCTTTCACACCTGCCTTATTTAGTTCGATTGAATCGCACTAGAGTTCGTTTCCCCTTTTGGTACGGTTCGTTTGGGCAGGTGAGAATGCAGCAATTGTACTCGAGTGTGCACCAAAAGCGGACCAAATAATCGAACCGAGACCTGCTTGAAGAGGTGGTCTCGGTACGCTTTCAAACGAACCCTGGAGCGGTTCCTTTGTGGTGAGAATATGATCCGTATTAAACAGGTCCAACCGTAAAAAGTACTGCGCCTTCTGGACTAATTCAGCTGCCGTAGGCCGATGCGCTGTGCATTATGGGATATGGAGGAAAAATATTTGTTGACAGCGCTTTACCAACACACAGAGACAGAGAGAGAGGGAAAACATTACCTGATGGATCGTTGGTAATATTTCCGCAAGATGACCATGTCGCAGTTTAGCTAAATTAATTCACGTCTCCTCCTGAAGTGACGAGTGATGCATTAAACAGTTTTCCAGTCGTGGCCACGCTTCATTTTCGTAATGTATAGTGTCTAAAGCAGGGATACAATCAGTCAGCGCAGTCGTCCCTCCAAAGTAACAGGTTTTGTTTACCTGCGGGAGTTCACTGGCATTTTCCCGCACGTGAATTCTGACCAATCAATAAGCAGTTTAGCAAATATGTTCAACAACATCTGGCCAATGAGAGATGTGGATTTTGTCAGATGACTGCATTTTGGTTCGTTTCAACTGGTTCGAACTAAAGCCAGCAGTGTGGTGTGAAAACGACCCAAAGACGGCAGAAGATGCAACAACGTATCATTTATTACCCTTGGTCCGGAACAAATGAAGCGAACTATAGATATGAAAGCAGCCTAAGACATATAAAACATGTCGGGCAAAGTGCTTTCCATTAATATCTTACAAAATAAAATAAACAAAGTTAAAACAACCAAACATTGAAAGAGCATGACAAACACTACAGGCACACGTCAACATATGCACCTGTTCACTCTAAGTGCTCTTTAAAAAGTGCTTAAAAATGACCTAATGAGGTACTACATCTAATGTCCAAAGGCAGGTCTTTCCAGTGGCAATCCCTGCAACTGAAAAGGCACAGTCACCTTTAGATATTTGGCAGTATTTTGGACCCTTTAAAAGAAATTTGTGGGGATGACAAAAAAAAACTGAATTGTCAAGCAAGACTGAATCATGTCTGAAATATATTCAGGAGTTCGACCATACAACGCTTTAAAAATGTGCAGTAAGAGCTTAAATTGAACTGTTAACCAATAAAGCTAGCACTGGGGAAACACTAACTTGTTTTCTTGGCTCCAGTGAGCAATTTGTTGCAGTGCTTTGTACTAATTGAAGACGATTCAACAATCCAGCAGCAATTACACACATAGAATTACAGTAGTCCAGTCCAGACAAAATAAAAGCATGTAAAACACACAAAAAGTCATTAAACGACAGAGAACTTTTTATCTTTGCAAAGTTTTTTTAATTGAAAGAAATGGTTCTTTACTACTGAGTTCACCTGCTCACAAATTTGAACTCCGTATTAAAGACCACTCCTTAGTTTTCTTTTCTTTTTTCTTTTCCTTTCTTTTCTTTTCCTTTATATGTTCTTAATGTGTACATTCATTCATTTTCTTTTCGGCTTTAGTCCCTTTATTAATCTATGGTCACCACAGTGGAATGACCTGCCAACTTATCTAGCATATGTTTTACGCAGCGGATGCCAGCTGCAACCCATCACTGGGAAACATTTGTGTGCTCTCATTCACACGTATACGCTAAGGACAATTTAGCTTACCCAATTCAACTGTACCGCATGTCTTTGGACTGTGGGGGAACCGGAGCACCCTGAGGAAACCCACACGAGCATGGGTAGAACATGCAAACTTCACACAGAAATGCCAACTGACCCTTCGAACCAGAGACCTTCTTGCTGTGATGCGACAGAGCTAACCACTGAGCCACTGTGTCGCCTTTGTTATATTATATAAAATATAATAAGTTTTTAATACAATTGCTATATTTACAATACATAGAATATTTGATACAATAGAGAAAATGTAGATTATGTTTTGTATATGAAAACATTTTATATGTATATTTCTGTTTAATGGAGAGATTTTTTTCAAAACATTTCTAAACATAATAGTTTTAATAAGTCATCTCTAGTAACTGATTTATTTTATCTTTGCCATGATGACAGAAAATAATATTTTACTAGATATTTTTCAAGACACTTCTATACAGCTTAAAGTGACATTTAAAGGTTTAACTAGGTTAATTAGGTTAACTGGGCAGGTTAGGGTAATTAGGCAAGTTATTGTCTAACGATGGTTTGTTCTGTAGACGGTCGGAAAAAAATAGCTTAAAGAGGCTAATAATATTGTTTTTAAATGGTGTTTAAACAATTAAAAACTGCTTTTATTCTAGCCGAAATAAAACAATTAAGACTTTCTCCAGAAAAAAAAAATATTATCAGACATACTGTGAAAATGTCCTTGCTCTGTTAAACATCATTTGGGAAATATTTAAAAAAAGAAAAAAATTTAATGGGACTAATAATTCTGACTTCAACTGTATATGTATGTTTTTATGTAAACTTTGTAAGCTTTGCCAATACATTTGTAACGTCATGCCAATGAAGCAATTATAGAATTGAGAGAGAGAGAGAGAATATTTTAGATTTATTCTGTGTTCTTGTGTGCATTTAAACATTCTGTCTCTTAAACATGAAAATGTGTAATTCCTAGTATGGTTAAAACAAAATATTAAATATTCCAAAATATTAAATAAAAATGAAAAAGTAGCATTTCAAATTTTGCTTTAGTGAAGCAGATTTTAAGGTTTTGTTTTGTGTGGCTCACTGTGTCCCGCAGTGGTGATTTGATTTCTGGGTTGCCCTGGCTTATGTTGATCCTGGGAGATTCTGTGTTCAGAATATTGTAGTTAAAGTGCTCCAAACTCCTTGTGCTCATATTCCCTGTCAGAGCCAGTCGTTTGTGTGTTTTTGTGTGTGTGTGTGTGTGTGTGTGTGTGTGTGTGTGTGTGTTTAACATTCAGTACCTCTATTTATAATCGCACTCTACAGTGTTCTTTCCTGTTATTCAGTCTTTGCTGTGAAGTGCAGGAAATTGGTTTATCGTAAGACGCTGAATGAATTTGGCTTTTGCCTCCCTCAGCTGTGAGCCGATGTCTGCAGCAGAAAAGCTCAAGCAGACGTCTGAAGTCTTGAGTTTAGTGGTACATTGTGTGCAGACGTTACTGGAAATAAAGCATACATGTGGCCAAGTGTCAGCAACTCACAGTAACCTTGAAGCAGAATGAAGGTAAATGAAACCACCAGTGCTGAGTCTGACTAATCCACCGGTTAATGCTGCTTTATGTTTGTGTGCTCTGCTCTTAAAGGGACAGCACAGTCAGGGGTTGACCATGAGAAGTGGGCAGCCTTTTTCTTTCTTTCTTTCTTTCTTTCTTTCTTTCTTTCTTTCTTTCTTTCTTTCTTTCTTTCTTTCTTTCTTTCTTTCTTTCTTTCTTTCTTTCTTTCTTTCCTTAAAAGAAAGTTATATGTTTGAAACAATATGAGAGGAAGTAAATGAATGTCAGAATTGAGTTGTTTTTTCTTTTAAGAGCAATTTTTGAGTGTGTGTGTGTGCGTGTGTGTGTCCCACGCTGGTGTTTGATGATGACTGCTCTGTGGCATGATTAATCTCAAAACATGTTTGAACAAAACTCGGCTCTGACACAAATGGCACAATCTAACACAAACCCAACACACAAAGGCACCCAGCGGCACTCGATCTGTGCCTGCGCCGTTTATTTGTTCTTGGCCTACTTAAGCTACAGGCAGATTTGCGTTTTTACTTTTCTCAACAAAACAGGAAGTGATACTGTCAGGTGCTGATTTGAAAGTGATTAATAAACGCCTCTGCTTAAAGCTCAGTTGAAGGATCAGTTGGAGGTAAAATTAAAGGTGGAGGAGAGTGGGTTTAGATGCAGAACACTGGTGTTGTATATGTTATAAACAGTTTTTAACATTTAACAAAGTTAATATTTATCAGTGTCTAATCATCTCTTTCTTAAGCAGGAAATCTGCTTTTTAGGATGATTTCTAAGGATTATGCGACACTGAAAACTAGAATAATAATGCTGACAATTCTGTCTTGCTTCAGAATAATAAATTCCATTTTAAAGCGTATTGTTTAATTGTTAAAAATTGTAATTATATTTCACGGTTTAACAATTTTATAGAGTATAAAATTGTCACACAGTCCCACAATCTCTAGTGTGAATGCGGAATTAGAGACTTTTTAAAAACAAAATGTAAAGACCACAAACATTTGAAGACCACTGACTTTAAAGACCACTGTCTTTAAAGGTGCTGTATGTAAGTTTTTGACTCTTCTATAGCATAAAAATACCATTATTGGGCTGTCTGCACCAGACGCAACTCAACAGATATTTAAATACAGCCATTTAGAAGCACAAAATAGTGCACTTACTGCACTCCAGCGAAGTGGTAAGGTTTCTAATCACTTTGATACATGTTAAACCTCTTTAACATTATAAAATGTACACGTTGGATCAGTGGTATGTGTTTGCTTGCACTAAGACACAGTTTTAGACTTCAATTTCAAACGGTTTTAAGATCTAAGGTAAACTGTCTGCTTAGTATTGCCGTACATGTCATGTAAAACGGCATTCAAACACACATTTTTAGCATTTACCACATTTACCAGACGTAAATTAGCTTTATAGCTAACTCTGGCTCAACATGTCATGTTGTACATCAGGGGTTTCAAACTCAATTCCTGGAGGGCCGAAGCCCTGCACAGTTTAGTTCCAATCCTGCTCCAACACACTTACCTGTAGGTTTCAAACGAGCCTGAAGGACTCAATTAGTTTGATCAGGTGTGTTTAATTAGGGTTGGAACTAAACTGTGCAGAGCTGCGGCCCTTTTGGAACTGAGTTTGACACCTGTGTTGTACATTGTCCCTATAGAAAGAAAGAAAGAAAGAAAGAAAGAAAGAATGCATGAGGTGCACTGGAGGTAAACCTTCTAAAATAAAAATGTAGGTGTTGGTTAGAACAAAAACTGCTTTTAATATGGACAATTTTCCTTCTATCCAGTGCCGTTGCTTTTATATATATCACAACTTAAATCAGCCTTTAATCAGCCTTTAGGTTTGATAGTCAGGTACACACCTGTTGATGTCGCCAATCTGGCAATTGTATTTTGAACCAGGGGTGCAATACCTAGTTCTTCCACTGGGTGTTAATAATAAATGCAATAATAATTTAAGTGTAAGCTGTGCCAGAGGTTTAACTTTTATAAAACATTTCTAAAATGTTATATAATAATAATAAACGTGAAATTATTTCATTGTTTGAATGTTTTTACTAGCTAGTTGATCAAAACGTGTCCAATGTATAGTAAAAAGTTATTCTATGTTATTACATTTTGTTTGCTACATTTATATTTTTCAAATATATATATATATATATATATATATATATATATATATATATATATATATATATATATATATATATATATATATATATATATTTTAAACATTTTTGGGACAAAATGATTAGCCCCTTTAAGCTAATTTTTTTTCTTCCTGTAATCTACAGAACAAACCATCATTATACAATAACTTGCCTAATTACCCTAACCTGCCTAGTTCACCTTATTAACCTAGTTAAGCCTTTTAATGTCACTTTAAGCTGTATAGAAGTATCTTGAAAAATATCTAGTAAAATATTATTTACTGTCATCATGACAAAGATAAAATAAATCAGTTACTAGAAATAAGTTTTTAAAACTATTATGCTTAGAAATGTGCTGAAACAATCTTTCCAGAACAGAAATTGGGGGAAAAAATAAACAGGGGAGCTAATAATTCAGGGCGGCTAATAATTCTGACTTCAAGTGTGTGTGTGTGTGTGTGTGTGTGTGTGTGTGTGTGTGTGTGTGTGTGTGTGTGTGTGTGTGTGTGTGTGTGTGTGTGTGTGTGTGTGTGTGTGTGTGTGTGTGTGTGTATATATTTTTATATATATATATATATATATATATATATGGGCGAGGCAGTGGCGCAGTAGGTAGTGCTGTCGCCTCACAGCAAGAAGAAGGTCGCTGGTTCGAACCTCGGCTCAGTTGGCGTTTCTGTGTGGAGTTTGCATGTTCTCCCTGCCTTCTTGTGTGTTTCCTCCGGGTGCTCCGGTTTCCCCCACAGTCCAAAGACATGTGGTACAGGTAAATTGGGTAGGCTAAATTGTCCGTACTGTATGATTGTGCGCGTGAATGTGTGTGTGGTTTCCCAGAGATGGGTTGCGGCTGGAAGGGCATCCGCTGCGTAAAAAAACTTGCTGGATAAGTTGGCGGTTCATTCCTCTATGGCGACCCCGAATTAATAAAGGGACTAAGCTGACAAAAAAATGAAAGAATAAATGAATATATATATATATATATATATATATATATATATATATATATATATATATATATATATATATATATATATATATATTCGATATGAAAAAAAACAACTCTATCCTTTTCAATTTTGTCTGTATATCAGTTGTTTTATCCTGAATGCAATAAATTCTTCTCATTTTATTTAATAGCAGACAAACTAAAATTCATAGTACATATACATTTTTAACTCTCATATTTTTGGCCTAGATGATGTAAGTAAAATGTGACACACACACTCTCCCCATCCACATATAAATAGTCTTTCTTTGCTTCCTCTTTCATTTGTTTCTCATTATTCTTTAAATATTTGAGCAGCCTAAAGAGCACATTTTTAGCTTTTCTCATTTTTCTTCTTTCTGGAAGCTGTTAAAAGAGTTCCCTTGAAACTCCTACATAAAGTTGATTTGGACTGGATATTTTATGTAATCTCTCAGATGATATATTTATTTAGGACGTTCACTTAAATCTTTGGTTTTGTTGGTTCGACTGAGCCGTTTTCTTTATTTATTTGTGTCTGCAAGCACAATTACACTTTTATTAATGCAAATCAACATGTTATGCCACTGTCAAAATAATAATGATAATATACAATTATTCCTTCACTTTTTTTATCAGTTTATTAAACTTTAGAGATTTAACAGTCATTTTACAGAGAAATTTAAACAAATATTATTATCACCCCTTTCCTCTAAACAAGATGAAATTACATTTATCTAAGAGAGAAAATAAAAAATAATAATGATAATAATTAAATAATAAATTAAATAATAATGATAAAAATAAACAAAAATATTCAATAAACTAAATGACAACAAATAATAAAAAAAAAATCAATAAATTAAAAAATAAAAAACCTGTACAATATACACATATACCTTTATAAACCAATATTACAGACATTAATCCTCAGGTATTTATGCAATGTACTTAATTACATTTGCATTGCAATTGAATGGCCCTAAGATTTAAATTTAACAGTTTGCAGAGATACTGACATGCAAATTCTAAATGAGTCCCATGTTTTAGAAAAAGCCCTAGTATTGCTATTTATTGTAAACCTGATTTTTTTCCAAATTGATAAAGCTCATTGCATCTCGCAACCAGTTGTCAAAACTCAGGCGAAATCTTTGTTTCCATAATAAAAGAATACACCGTCTTGCTAACAGTGTCAACAATGCCAGGGCGTTTGCAGTACAGCTCAATAACCCTGCTATATTTGGAGAAAGTCCATCTTTGTCACAGAAGAGAAACACTTAATAGCTAAAAAGATCCATCACTTTTTTCGTTACTTTGACCTGTTTGGAGGTTTACTAGCAGTTGTTTAGTGCTTAAAAACATTAGCCAAGCTATATTTGATGTTTTCCTGTTGGTTTAAGATGTGTGTACTAGCCGTTATTTCTTTGTTTTAAAAAGAAGTGTCCTAAGATCAGATGGTGAGCAATTTAAAGCTTTGTGCTGTGCTGATTACATTTATTATCACATTTAAGCAGTAAAAAAGCCAAAAAACAAGGTGTCTGAATCAAGGACTGCTGGGAACACACTGTTCTGAACCCCTTTACAGACAATAAGTGGAAGGAGAATTGTGTAGAGCCATTTCTGACGCTCTTCAACAACAATAACAGCTTGTTCTGAAAATGCGTCATTTCGACGTAATTCTATATTTACATACTTTGCATTTCAGCACAGCAGGTCTAAAACATTTTGAGCTTGTCCACTTTTAATCACTTACTCGGGTAGTTGAAATGGCTTTACACTGTATTCATGACTGAATGCATTTAATCAGCTACAAAAGAACTACACTTTGCCTACCGACCCAACACTAGGGGGGTAGGCAATACCGTTTTTGTTTAGTTTATTTAATATGATACCCAAACTTCTTGTTAAAATTTAATGCTATTGTTTCCTCCGGGTGCTCTGGTTTCTCCCACAGTTCAAAGACATGTGCTATAGGTGAATTGAATTAACTAAATGGGCCGTAGTGTATGTGTGGGGATAAATGTGAGAGTGTGTATGGGTGTTTCCTAGTACTGGGTTGTGGCTGGAATGGCATCCGCTGCATATTATTTATGCTGAAGTAGTTGGCAGTTCATTCCGCTGTGGTGACCCTTGATAAATAAAGGATTAACCAAAGAAGAATGAACAAATGAATGATTGAATGAAAGGGGCTTTTTTATATAAGGGTGTATGTGAAATGTTATATTATATTTGTAAAATAATGCTTATTTTAGCACTATTATAAGTAAAGAAATATATTCTTTGTATTTTAATTATTTATTTTGCATAAATATGGATAAAATAGTGTAATATTGATCTAATATCTAATTATAGTATAAATTAACTGAAATGTCATGTTTTGTTTGTTTTTAAACAGGTTTTTGTTTTTCTCTTTTTTGTGTTTATAAGCCTAAAAAAGTAAAAATAGGCATTGATTTGCTCCACTTTTTTAATGAAGGTTTTCATGGTTACATTATAAAGAGATGAGCAACATTTTCATACAGTGTATTCAAGATATATCGCGTTTCAATCAGGCTTGGTGTTGAGGAAAAGGAACATGGTGAAATTATATTGCTTTAAGTCCATTTCACTTTTAACTTTCTGTCCTGAAATCACAGTGACCTATAAAACACAGTGGCTGTGCCTTGATTTTCTTGGTTAATGTGACATCGGTCACCTAATGATATTAGTATTGTAGGACAAACATCACACACAAATACTGAAAACATTTCAAGGAACAGTTTCACAGGAACCAACCTTTTGTATAATCACAAATTGATCATTAAATCGTTTTCTAAAGGTATTGATATCAATCCAGTAGCTTGTGGGTATCGATATCTATCAATACTGAAGCATCAATATGCCCATCTGTAAACACATGATCATTATGGGAGGTTCTGTAAGCAAACACTCCAATACAAGGGATTTATATATAAGTGCATGTGCATTGTAGCAAATCTTTGTATTGCATAGTTGCATTGACATCTTTTTTTATTCAGATGCTTTCCCTCTGACTTGTGAGCTGTGTAAAATAGGTTCTTTAATCCAATTGATGAAAGTAAGAGGGAACCTTCTTGACACAACACCAGGTGGAAACCATAATGCATTTCAACTGACCACTTGTGATTTGTTCAGTTAAATGTGTCAAAGGTGCACTGGATGATTTGTCTTCGGAACTTTTTTTTATCATGCTGGTCCAGATGTTTTTATATGTACTTTATGTATTTTAATATTCTGTGGAAGGCGCAGGACCAAGAAAAGTTTGTCCAAATAAAACGTTCGGTCCGAACATTACAATAGGCTGTCCTACCTGCCTTTTAAAATGTATAATTGCATGCCTCTGCGTCTTTTCGTACAGAAAGGATTGTTCATCGCTGCATTCACAAATGCGGTTCAGACACACGCTCGTGTTTGTAGTCGCGTCTTGTGTTTCTAGTCCAAATATTTTAAAAATTCTTTAAAGAGGCACCTATTATGCAAAAATCACCTTTATAAGGGCACAGTTGTGTGGCAACCAGCTTCTGATTGTAAAAATTAATACTATTTTTATTATCACAATTGATAAAAACACTTTACATGTCTGCAGAAACACTTTGATTGATATTCTCCCTTTGTACGTGTCATCAGAGGGGAAAAGCCCCGCCCATTAGTGACGATCTCTCCCTCATTAGCATAGGACGTTAGTCTTGTTTTTGAATCTGCCACTATCCGCTTGTTAAGTGGTGACGTGTTTGTGACGTATGTAATACTGTTTCTTGGTCGAAGCCGCCATTCATGAGTGGAGAAATCATTCGTTTATCATCACGTTTTATTCCTATCACACATTAAAGTTAATTTTATATAGAATCATTGTGTACACAACAATCTCTGGGCTTGCTGCATAACAAATACCAAAAATTTAACAATTTATAAAAAAATAATCACTTTCTGGCAATCTGATATAAGGCATGGACTTATATACTGCGATCGTGTTTTTCGAAAGCCTTAAATCGCTTTGTAAACGTTTATTATTACCATTTCATGAGTCTTCCTATTCAGTTGAATAGAGCGCTTGGACCCGGAAGCCGCTTCGCGTGACGTCACACTTAACAAGCGGATGCTGACACACAAGCATTTGTAGCTCCGCCCTCTTTTGAAAAGAGCCCATCTCATTTGAATTTAAAGCAACAGTCACCAAAATGGCACAATTAGGATCAAAGCCTCAGAGGGGCAGTTATAAAACATTATATGTGTGGTATTTTGAGCTGGAACTTCACATACACACTCCAGAGACATCAGACTTATTTTATGTTTTGTAAAAAGGTAATTATAGCTCCCCTTAAAATCATGAAGCATTTATTAGACAAGCAAAAATATAGTCTTGTTTTCCAATAATAATATGTCAGGTTTTTTTCTGCCAGTGGGCTCAGCAAAATAGTATTATTTCAAAGAGAAAACTAGATTATTTTGCTTACCCTATTGGCAAATCATTTTTAGATAGTTGGATTGGAAACAAGATAATGGCAGGCAAATATCAACAACCTACCTTCTTTTCTTAGGATACTAACTGTAGCATAAAGCTTTCTCTCTGGTGACTGAAGTGTTGTATCGTAGGGATGTGGTTTAGTACGTGATTATGTGTAGGTGTCTATTTGCGGGGTGGCATGCATGCTTTCAGTGCTATTAGGCTAACGTTAGCATTTTCCAAGATCTACTATAGCACCTTTAATGTCAGATGGAAATGAGGCCTAAGTGTGTCCTTCTTTTTGTTTTGCACCAGGTATATCCAGCGCCACCTTACTGCACTCCAAATCCCTACGTGGGCACAGGGACTGCTTTGAAAAATACCATCTCATCGCCAACCAGAAGCTGTCCCGTGCCAAGGCCTCTCACAGCACGTATGAGGGCGTGAAGCGGGCTCTGAGCCAGCGAATCAACCGTATTATTCAGTACGCCCAGAACAGAGACTCTGTGACCCCCGAGAATCCTGGCCGCTGGGGGGCCAAACAGATCCTGTGCCATACGCAGCAGGCTGGGAGGAAGCTCGTGCCCCAGTCGGATGCCCAGGTTCCTCGTTACGCCCCGCGGTGGACAGAGGAGGCATCGATGGTGTCCGAATCAGACTATGGGAAATCTATGCTAGACTGTCACTCAGCAGAGGAGCTCGGCCTGGGACTGTGGCCTGGAGAGAGACCGCAGAATCGAGAGCAGAGAGACTCCAGACAGAGGAGACACTCGGGACATAGTCGAGAAGAATGTGAGTGTTCATGATTTATACAAAAATTCATTAAAACTGAATCACAATTGCAATTTGAAATGTTACAATTAGTTTAAAGTCATGAAAAATATTAGGGAATTTTGTATGGCTGCTCAATTATGGGAAAAATCATAATTACGATTATTTTTTAAATTTTAGGTGTTTTATATTTGGTAAAATAATTTCTAATTGCATCTTTAGTGATTTTCAACTAATTACACCTCTTGTCCCAATAGGTACATTTAGAGTCTCTTTGCAAAAAAGCACAAGTGGATTTAGCTGGTTTTGACGCAAAAGCAAATCTACCTTATTAAAAACGAAAGAATTGTCTAAAGTGACATTTAAAAAAAAAAAAAAAAAGGTATTTTATTTACTAGCTAGTAATCTTGTCATTATCTATAAAATGAAACTTCTGAACCTTATCAGAGGAGCCTGATAGAAAATGCTCATTTATAAAACAAGAGGTCTAATGGATTTAGAGGGTTTATATATAGATTTAGTTGTGTATATATAATTAAGTTGAAATAAATTATAGCTTTTTTTAGAAAATATTGATAATAGAAAATAATAGAAGGCACAACAAATGTATAAATAAAGGTTTAAATGAGCATTTCATACAAACATTTTAGAGAAAATGTCAGACAGGTGTGCCTTCAAAAATTGATCGGTTAAAGAAATGGGCCCCTAAGTGATAAAGGTTGAGAGAACCCCTGATTTAAAAGGATTTGAAGAGGGGTGTACTTATATATGCTGAGCACTGTACATGCAAAGCCTTTTAGTGGTCATTTCTGTTAAATGATGCCAGAATGTAACGGTATTTTAAAATGGATGTATGAACCGTCTTTTCCGGGAAAAATTCTGGAACGTCTTTCCCTGTAAACAACACTTTTTTTTAAATAATCGGTAAAGTCGTTCCAAAAAAAATTCTGGATATTTACCAGTATCACTGTGTGAAAGGGGCTTATATTTCTCTTTTTTTGTTACTTAATTTCAAGAACAAATGTATGCTTTCTATTACAATTTTGCTGTGGTGTTCTCCAAATAAATCCAGCCTTGGTAACAATTGGAAAATTTTCTTTCAAAATGTTTTAAAAGAGGCTCAAACATTTGAACAGCCCCTTAACTGTGACTTTTGTGGCTATAATAATCCACTCTGTGAATGGTTTCAGCCACCGTTTAATTCTTGCGGCGTCAGTGAAGGAGAGAAATCAATATCCTCCGTCATTAGGCTTTTATCTGACGCTGTTTATCTCTGTATCTTTCCTGTCAATTCAGTCCACAAAACCCCAATAAAAGCCTGAGGTCACAATGCAGACCTTGAGTTCTTCAGTCTTCTTCTTTATTATTATCTTCTGTTAAAAACCTAAATCGGACATGTCATCAGGATCATGACGTGAGCGTTTCAGAGCATCTGTGTTGTCTGTTGGGAATAAAATGTTGAAATTAAAATAAATAAAGGACTGTTTTGAAGTCATCCGCTTTGGGCTGTGAATGAAGAGACATGTCAGTGTTCACTGTATTGAAAAGGAGAGCGGGAGGATGATTTTCAGACGGTTATTGTTTGTGTTTCAGTGATGAGGAAGAATGTGGAGGAGCTTCGGCAGCTGAACGAGCAGCTGCTGCTACAGATACAGAGTGAGTCGCAGCTTCTACCTTAAAGGAACAGCTCCACTAATAAATGTAGACATGCTGCGGGGGACATGAATGAATGAAATAATGCTTTCTTTCTTTTGATCACTTCTGTGCCATTATTCATAAAAATATGACGCATCACAACAACCTAAATTATTTGTAGTTATTTATTATTATTATTGATCTTACCAAAGCTAAATGCTACAGATATTTATTTTTATTTTCTTGATATATGTTATTTATTTGTGTTCTTGAATAATTGTATTAGTATTGTTTGATATTTATCTTATTACTTCTGTTTTGCTTTTTCATTTTAATTTTTGTCATTTTATATATATATATATATATATATATATATATATATATATATATATATATATATATATATATATAATGATAAAAATGAAAAAGCAAAACAAAAGTATATATATATACACACACACACACACATTTTATTAGTTATATCATTTTTATTTACAGTTATTTCATATAATTCTATATTTTGTTTTTTTATTACATGAAGAAGTTGCAATAATAAATGTTTATTTGTTGGTGTGAAGTTTTCAACATGTTCTTGGAGGTATCAGCAAGAAAGATCTACGCTAAAACCTTATCCATATATGCCATTTATGTTATTTTACCTAAATGTGTCTCAATAATACTAGATGATTTAAAGGGATAGTTCACCCAAAATCATTGTCTCACCCTTCACTTGTTCCAATTTTGTTAGAATTTCTTTTCTTCTGTTAAACTCAAAAGAAGTTGATTTGAATAATGTTGGAAACCGGTAACCATTGACTCCTATAGCATTTTCTTTTTGTACTATGGCTGTCAATGGTGACTGGTTTTAAGCACTTAAGGGTGAGTAAATAATTTTTGGGTAAACCATCCCTTTTGAGTTTGGACACAGATACTAATTATTTCCAGCTGGAGATCCATACAATCAATCCCAGTTTATTTTTATTTATAGTTATTTCATACAAGTTTGTAAGATTGTTATATCTGGTTGTTTTTTTATTACCAGCAAAATATCTTCGCTAAAACCTCATCCATTTATGTCATTTTACCTAAATGTGTCTCAAAACTAAATTATTTTAAGGGGATAGTTCACCAAAAAAATTAAATGTTCATCATTTTCTTACCCTTCACTTGTTCCAAATTTGTTTTAATTCCATTTTTTCTGTTAATCACAAAATGAGATATTTTTGAAGAATGTTGGAAACCGCTAACCATTGACTCCCATAGCATTTTCTTTTTGTACTATGGCTGTCAATGGTGACTAGTTTGAAAGCACTTGAGCAACTAATTTTTGGGTGAACCATACCTTTACGTTTTGATACAGATTACCCAGTATTTCCAGCTGGAGATCCATACAATCAATCCCAGTTTATGTTTGTAAAATACATTTTTATTATTTATTATTTTAGCTAAATGTGTCTCATAACTAAATGATTTAGATGGATAGTTCACACAAAAATTTAAAATTTCATCATTTTCTCACCCTTTTATTATTATTATTTTTCTTTTAAATGCAAAAGAAGATAAATTGAAGAATGTTGAAATCCGGCAACTATTGACTTCCATAGCATTTTCCTTTTTGTACTATGGCTGTCAATGGTGACTGGTTTGGAAGCACTTAAGGATGAGTAAATCAGTTTTGGGTGAACCATCCCTTTACGTTTTGATACACATTACCCAGTATTTCCACACAATCAATCCCAGTTTATTTTTGTAAAATGTGTTTTTATTATTTTACCTAAATGTGTGTCATGGCTAAATGATTTAAAGCAAAAGTTCACTCAAAAATTAAATGTCATAATTTTCTTACCTCTTTTTTTTCTGTTAAATGCAAAAGAAGGTATTTGAAGTTTGTTATAAACCGGTAACCATTAACTTCCATAGCATTAAGTCAATTGTGATCAGTTTGAAAGCACTTGAGGGTGAGTAACTGATGCCAGAATGTTCAATTTTGGGTAATCCGTCACTTTTTAATGAACATTATCATAATATTTTGACACAAATCCCCAATATTACCACCCGGAGATTCAAACAGTCAATCCCAATGTATTCAGTATTGAAGTTTGAAGCTGTTGAACTGTTGTGTGTCCCTCAGATGTGTTTGAGGAGCTCTCTGTGGTCGTTCAGGAGAAAGACTCTCTCTCGTCAGAGCTTCATGTTCGACACATCGCCATCGAGCAGCTCTTCAAAAACTGCGCCAAGCTGCCCTGGCTACAGATCGGCAGAGCTGGCGTCAAAGCTGCAAACAACCCAGTGGAATAACAGATCTTCAGGTCCCATGAAAAAAAAAAGACCAGAACCAAACCACAGACTTCCTCAGAAGCTCAAAGCTCAGACGGGAGACGCACAGGTGTCTAAAGTCACCAGAATGGTGGATTTTCAGTAGTAAAAGTACTGGATTTGTCCAAAGTGTTACTATGCAGAACGACAGACGTGTTTTTAATACATTTCCGTTGCTTTTATTTTATTTTTTGGACTGCTCACCTCACTGTTTACTCAATGCACTTGATCACGGGTGGTTCGTAGACTTGGATGAGCTTGACAGTGACATTCAGGCTTGCCGATTGTTTGTTGCCGTGGAAACTGTTGCTTGGCTTACGGTTGTCTCCTCCCTCAGCTCATTGCAGTGGAACTGGTTAGTGATGCTGGATATTGCATTATTATTTCTCCTGTTATGCAGAAGCTTTAGTAGAAGTTTACATTTCTTTGGTTCTGTCTGACATTTTATCAGTGCTTTTAGCCCCAATCACAGGTAAAGTGTTAGTTTGTGCAAAAGGAGGATTGCTCGCGTTTGTCCAGGTTATGGCAGTAAGTAGAGATCAGCATTAAAGGGACCGTTCACCCAAAAATAGAAATGTATTCATTATTTACTTTCCCTCCAGTTGGTTCCAAACTTTTAATAATGTTTAATATTTAATAATAATGTTGGAAACTGGTCACCATTGACTTTTGTAGTTGTGAAAAAAGTGCTGTGGAAGTCAATGGTTACTAGTTTCCAGCTTTCTTCAATATATCTTCTTTTGTGCTCAACAGAAGAAAGAAACTCAAACTAATTTTGAACGATGTTCATAAATGATGATTATCTTCAGTTTTGGATGAACGTCCCCTTTAAGGTTCTTTAGGTCCCATGTGACGCATACAGTATATATATATATATATATATATATATATATATATATATATATATATATATATATATATATATATATACACACACAGTTGAAGTTAGAATTATTAGCCTCCCTGAATTATTGTTTATTTTTTCCCCAATTTCTGTTTAATGGAGAGAACAGCACATTTCTAATCATAATAGCTTTAATAACTCATTTCTAATAAAGAATTTATTTTATCTTTGTCATGATGACAGTAAATAATATTTGACTAGATATTTTTCAAGACACTTCTATACAGCTTAAAGTTACATATAAAGGTTTAATTAGGTTAATTCGGTTAACTAGGTAGGTTAGGTTAATAAGGCAAGTTATTGTATAACGATGGTTTGTTCTGTAGATTATCGGGAAAAAATAGCTAATAATAAGGGGCTAATAATTTTGTCCCTAAAATGTTGTTTAAAAAAATTAAAAACTACTTTTATTCTATCCAAAATAAAACAAATAAGACTTAATCCAGAAGAAAAAATATTATCAGACATACTGTGAACATGTCCTTGCTCTGTTAAACATCATTTGGGAAATATTTGAAAAAGAAGAAAAAAATTTGAAGGGAGCTAATAATTCTGACTTAAACTATATATATGTATATATATATATATATATATATATATATATATATATATATATATATATATATATATATATATATATATATATAGTTATATATATATATATATATATATATATGTATAGTTTTTTATATATATATATAGTTATATATATATATGTATAGTTTTATATATATATATAGTTTTATATATATATATATATATATATATATATATATATATATATATATATATATAGTTTTATAGTTATATATATATATATATATATATATATATATATATATATATATATATATATATATATATATATATATATATAGTTTTATATATATAGTTTTATATATATAGTTTTATATATATATGGCATTCTGGGAATATATGATAGGGCAGGGATGTCCAAACTCTTGCATAGCTTAGTCCTAACTTTCTTTAACACACCTCCCTGGAAGTTTCTAGTACACCTACAAAGAGCTGGATTAGCTGGTCCAGGTGTGTTTTATAGGGGTTGGGTTTTATAAAATTTGCAGGACACAGGCCCTCCAGGACCGAGTTTGGACACCAATGTGATAGGGTATAGTGAACAACAAACTGATATTTAATTCATTTTGCAAGTAAAAATTTTCATTTGTTAATTTTTGCGTGCAAATAGGTGCAAATACAACTATTCATTTAACCTGATGAATGCAAAATTCCTAAACTAGACACACACTCAGAATTAAAGACACAGTAGCTGTCACGCTCCTGTCATGGTCCCTTTTGCACATTCTGTTGACTAAAAGTTACATTGCAACTACATGCCAATTACTTCTCATTTAAGTATTAGTAGACTGTCTGCTTAATATCTGTTGATGCTGATCCTTCAACAGACATTTAACTGACTATAAGAAACTTTGCAAGTACGTCAACTTACATGAACCCCAACCTAACAGTCTACTTATAATCTATTGAGAATTAGTTGGCATGTAGATGCAGTGTAGCTTAAATCCAACAGAATGCGTTAAAGGGACCATCAAAATAAAGTGATACCCTCCTAAGTTTATCTATGTACTACAATGCTCCTTTAATGTATCAATATAGACCATTTAGGTATAAATCTGTACCTTCAAAAGGCCACCACCTCAGTGAGCTCTCCAGTACCTTTGTTTCTGAGAGTGTAGTGTTACATGCTTGTGACAAACACAACAGACACTTTTACCTCAGACAAGCAAGTATTTTACATTTGAGCTTTTTATGTCCACTAATTGCTGCCATTGACGGGATAAATGCGAGCATGACATTTAAGTGTTATATGTTTATATCATTATTATATGTGGAATTCAGCTTGTCGTGGTTAAATTGACAGCTTTAGTACAACACCAGAGTTAGTAAACGACTTACAGGGACAAGTTCACCCAAAACCCAAAGTTCTGTCATTGTTTACTCTCCCTTGTTTTCAAACTGTTTGAGTTTCTTTATTCTGTTGAACACAAAAGAAGATGTTTTGAAGAATGTTGAAAACCTGTGACTAGAATTTGTGTACTACAGAAGTCAATGGTTACCGGTTTTCAACATTCTTCAAAATATCTTCTTTTGTGTTTAACAACAGAACACAAAACATGAAGGTCTGGAAACACTTGAGGGAGAGTAAATAGTGAGTAAATGTTTGTGTTTGGGTGAACTATCCCTTTCTGAATAAACCAACTCTTCGACAACAGTACAGTTTGGACATGAAGTCGAGGCCCTTCTTTGATTTAGGCTTAAACTGGTGCTGGAGAGAAAAAGACGCTTAACCAAAGCCTTTGTTACCTCATGGTAACTCAGTATTTATTCTATTAGGACAGTGGTTTGCTTGTTACAAATATTCAAAACCAAATTAGCTTGATTTCCCTATAGCTTTGTTTTGTTTTTAAATCGTGTGGTTTTCCTTTCGGTGGTGTTTAGAGGTTGTGTGTGCGCTATTATAGTATTTAGACTGAAAGCATATACTGTATATAGGGCAAAGAGAGCCTTTTCAAAAGCTGCCTTGATTTGAGATCAGACTGTGCTGCCATCTGGTGGGCATGTAGTAAATCTCGCCCACTTTTCTTGCCCTCGCGTTTGCATGCAGAATTAAGAGTTACAAAGTCTTATCTCTCTTTTAAAAAGGCGAATGTTTCGACATTGTTTTAAGAAGTCAGCTCAGTATTTTGAATGACCTGTTCTCTTTATAAGAGATGTGCATTTGACTGACCCTTCTGGGGTTTTTTGAGGATCTTTTATTTTCTATAAGTGAGTTAGTCGTGTTTTCTGGTCAAGCTCTGAGAGGAGAAACTATAGCTGTGAGTAATAACAGACGAACTGCGGAAAAGAAGCAATATGTGTCTGGATTGTTTTATTTTTTGTAAAATAATGAAGCACACTGCCCAAATGTGGAGATACTGAATGAGTATGTGTGTGTGTGTGTGTGTGTGTGTGTGTGTGTGTGTGTGTGTGTGTGTGTGTGTGTGTGTGTGTTTTAATGTTAACTTGATTTTATTATTGATGATGTCTTATTCATTTCCTCTTCTGTTTGTACATTGCTTGTGTTGTTGCTTTTTTTGTTTCTGTTGTTTTTTGTACTTATTTTTTGCAATTATAGATCTTTTAGTTTCTCTCGCAATTCTGACATATTTTTTTCCTTCAAATGGAAAAAGTGAGCTATAAAAGCAGCTTTAGAAAGAATAAACGAACTGTGAAGCATAAAATCTGAATTTGTCCGCGAAAAGTCAGAATTATATTGATTATAGAAATTAGATATTGAATTCTGACTCTTTTGTCAATATATTGACAATTTAAAAAAAACATTTTAAATATCTTACTGAAATTGTGAGCTGTAACTAGCATTAAGTAAAAAAAAGTTCTTTATATTTCACAGTTCTGAATCTTCACTGTAAAAACTAAACATGGACTCAACTTAAGATTCTCCACTTTTTTGAGTTGACTCAACTTTTAACCCAAGTACTGCACTTGACTCAACTCAAAATTGTGAGGCAATAACAGAGCTTTCTAAATCGAGTCGACTTTTTTTTTAACAGTGTTGAATATAAAGTCAGAATTTGAAGGGGGAAAATCTAAATGGAGTTTATAATAAGTATTTCCCTTGTGCTCCTCCTAATTGTGTATTACGACGTAAAATCATTTTTCCTTTAAATTTTCCTTTTCCATTCAAATTTTCCTTTAAACTAAAATCATGAGATATAAAAGCAGCTTTAGAAAGAAAAACTGAACTGTGAAGCATAAAATCTGAATTTGTAAGCGAAAATTCAGAATTATTTTGATTATAGAATTTAGATCTTGTAATTCTGACTCTTTTGTTCAAAATCTTAAATTGTGAGCTCTAACTAGCATTTCAAGTAAATAAGTTTTTATTTTATTGTTTCACAGTTCTGAACTGTTTACTGTAAAAAAAGTTGACTCAAATCTTATCCTAAGTACTGCACTTGACTCTATTTAAGTTGAGTCAACTCAAAGTTTACAATTTATGTTGAGTCAATTATGTGTCGTAAAATCAGAATCAGAATTTGTAAAAACCTTGCAATTCAATTTTTTATTTAAACTGAAAAACATGAGATATAAAAGCAGCTTTCAGAAAGAAAAAAATGAATAGTGAAGCATAAAATCAGAATTCGTAATCGTATCTTGATAAATTGTGAGCTGTAACAAACATTACAAGTAAAAGTTTTTTTTATATTTCACAGTTCTGAATTGTTCACTGTAAAAACTAAAACTTAAAATTCTCAGCTTTTTTGAGTTGACTCAACCTGTAACCCAAGTACTGCACTTGACTCTATTTAAGTTGAGTCAACTTAAAAGCTCTGTAAGGTGCCTTTCAATTTTGAGTTGACTTTTTTTAACAGTGTTGAATATAAAGTCAGAATTTGAAGGGAAAAAAATAGTTTATAATAAATATTTCCCTTTTCCTCCTCCAAATTGTGAATTATGATGTAAAATCAGAAGTAGAAAATGTAACGATAACCTTGAAATCGTGAGCTATAAAAGCAGCTTTCAAAAAGGAAAACTGAATTGTGAAGTATAAAATCAGAAAATGAAAAGCGAATGAAAATTCTCAGCTTTGAGTTTGAAGGGAAAATTTAAAGGATTCAGAATTTGAAGGGAAATAATCTAAATCGAGTTATAATAAATATTTTTCTTTTCCTCCTCCAAATTCTGAATTATGACGTAAAATCAGAAGAGAAACCTTGCACTGCTGACCTTTTTTTATATTACAGTGTGAATTTATTTCATGCAAGTCTATACACAATTTTGACTTCTTAATCACAGAATTGCGAAATATAAACCTTTAATTTGTGAGAAGAAAGTCAGAATGATGAAATAAGAGTCACAAATCCTTTTAATTTTTTTTCTTGGTGCTTTTATAGTAACGTGACATTCAAGTGGTTTATGCAATACTGTTGTTTTAGTGGATCTTCCCATCAATGTAGAAGATTTCTGAATGCTTTTAGTTTGGAGTGATGTGCACATTTTCTTTAAGGCAACGAATTAATAAAAATATTTTTCCTAAACTTTGTGTGATCCTTTTCCTTTTATTCATCACCTGCAGTTAAATTTGATTGTGCCTGAAATGGATCATAACAGATCTTAACCTGATCTATTTATTCTGATCTTCACCTAATATTAACATACAGTGCTTCTTAAAACAGACATGCATATAAAAAATAATTAGGATCCTACCTAAATATTTGCCTGTTTCTCTGGATTTACTGGATTCCTTGTATATGGGTATTTATTAATATTTATTAATATAACATTGGTATTATTATCTAAAATGAATAGAAACACATCTTAAAACACGACTCATTGATATAATATGCAATAAATAATATAGCTGTGCGGGTTATTCTGTTAACTCGAATAACAAAAATGCATCTAATTTAGAAAGAATAAGAAAGTGTTCTTGCAGGACTCCCAGAGTTCATCAAGATTCTTTGGATTCACCTTCAATGCCTCCTCCATCTTACTCCAGACATGCTCAATAATGTTCATGTCTGGTGACTGGGCTGGCCAATCCTGGAGCACCTTGACCATCTTTGCTTTCAGGATCTTTGATGTGGATGCTGAAGTATGAGAAGGAGCGCTATCCTGCTGAAGAATTTGCCCTCTCCTGTGGTTTGTAATGTAATGGGCAGCACAAATGCCCTGATTCCTCAGGCTGTTGATGTTTCTATTCACTCTGCAGATCCCTCGCACGCCCCCGTACTGAATGTATCTCCAAACCATGATTTTTCCTTCACCAAACTTGACTGATTTCTATAAGAATCTTGGGTCCATGTGGGTTCCAGTAGGTCTTCTGCAGTATATGTGATGATTGGGATGCAGTTCAGCAGATGATTCATCTGAAAAATTGACCTTCTGCCACTTTTCCTAATGATCAACTAAAAGTCAAGTTATTATTTGTTGCTCTTTAAACTGGGATCAATGTGTGTGTATAAATATAGAAATCACGCCATAAAAGTCACAGATACAATTCACTACACAATAAATGATCTGGAAAACATAAACTAAATAAGTTTATGAATCATCACGTAAAAAGTGGCTTAGTAATTAGCACTGTCACCTCACACCAAGAATGTTGGTGGTTCGAGTCCTGGCTTGCTCAGCTGGCATTTCTGTGTGGAGTTTGCATGTTCTCTCCATATTGGGGACCCTAAACCTATTCCAAAGACATGCGCTATATGAATTGAATAAACTAAATTGGCCGTAGAGTGTGTGCGCGTGTGAGTGAATGAGAGTGTATGGGTGTTTCCCAGTACTGGGTTGCAGCTGGAAGGGCCTTAAACATATGCTGGATAAGTTAGCGGTTCATGCCATTGTGGCAACCCTTGATGAATGATGGGACTAAGCTGAAGGAAATTGAATGAATAAATATTTAAATAATATTAAAATACAATAAAAGCAGAAAATGCATAAATTAAATAATTTTTAATATAATTTTTTGAAAGATTTTTTTTGTATTTGTTTAGGAATTTAAAAAAACTCTAAAATTTAATGCTAAATTATTTACAGTAGATGAATTGTTTGCTGATTTATTCCTAAAACACACACACACACACACACATATATATATATATATATATATATATATATATATATATATATATATATATATATAAAGTACCATTTCTCTGGATTTACTGGATTCATTGTGTATGAGTATGAGTAAAACTTTAATATTTATTAATATAACATTGGCACTATTTTCTAAAATGTATAGAAACACGTCTTAAAACACGACTCTTTAATATAATATGTAAAACAAATGCTCTAACAATATAGTTAAGCGAGTTATTGTTAACTACTGATAAAATTTGGTCCAAATGTAAAATAAAAATGTTATTATTTTCTTTAACAAACCTTTAGCAAATAAATTTGACTGGAAACTGATTATTTTCATAGGGCCTCTTAATTCTTACCACATCTTTACCACAATAATCACTTCAGTTTACCACATTTTTACTGCAAAAGTTGTCATTCAACTTTGTGTCATTCAGACGGTGGTGAATACAAGCAGGCTGCTAAAGTTCTAATGTATTAAATGAGATATTTATTTCAAATTCAGCCTCTGTTAGGATTTTTCTTTACTTTATAGTCGACGTTACCAGCTTTTTGAACGGTTCCGCGCCGCACATCTTTTGGTTCCGCCTCCAACACGCGCGCACACCGGAAGTTTGGATTTTGTTGTTACACTGGAACAAAATGGCTGCTGTGAGTTTTTTTCATTGAAGGCACTGGAACATTTACTCCGCTTCTTGCTTCGGATTTCCAGCCTGTGGCGATGCAACTCGACTGGCAAGTCGGTTTTGATGTTTGTCGCCCATGTGTCGTTACAAACCGTTCTGTCAGCCGCTAAAGTCGCCTGCTTTTCTGCATTAAAGTGAGCTGTTAGCTGAATGTTAGCCAGCCTGTCGTCCACAGCTGAAGTTTACCTTCTTCACCTGTGAACATATTCTCTATATTTCCTCATTACGTGCCGTTTATTCGCACTGCATGCTTTAAAATGCACTTTGTTGAAGCTGGCCACATTAGTTGAACAGATGTTGTGTTTGCATGCAGAGACAGATGCAGAAGTGTCTTCATGAGCTGAGTTCATGCATCATACTGGGCTTATTAGCGTTCATACCTTGAGTTGTGAATGGAAGCGGTCGGCTGGCAGGTAAATGCACGAGTGTGTGTGTTTCTCAAGTGTCTCTGTCTGATCCCAGGGCTTGAATGGTGTGTTTGTGGAGGTGACAGTGCTGGTGTAACACAACATCGCCTCCTGTCACAAAGCAAGCACAATGGTAAGAAGCGATTTTATTTAAATATATATTTTTGACTGTGAAAGATTTTCTCATCTATATTTTACATTTATTTACTTTTTATTGTTGATTATTTTAAGCCTCTGGTTCAAGCATGGTAAGATGTATGTCAGTGTTTTTTGTAGTGTCTCAATAATATATAATGTACAATATTCAAAACAATATGAACAAATTAGTGCTGCACGACATTGGGAAAACCTAATATTGCAATATTTTTTTATTCTGGTATACGAAGACAATCTCACTAGATGTGTTTAATAACTATTTGGCAAGGATTTATCATTTTTGGATTGATTGGGATGATTATGTAGAGCAGTGCATATGCATAAAATATAAGAACCAATCTACAAGCATAGATAAATTCAATAAAAACAAGATACAGTTTATAATAAACAGCATATTATTGTTTTTCTGAGTCGTCAAACTGTATTCAGGTGCACAGTAATTGAATAATCAAATGTAGAATAATATTACATAGTCTTTATTTTATCAACAATTCTATAGTTATTCATTTGTCAAGGTTCAAAACGATACGGTCTCTTAGGCCTGAATGCTTTTAATCAGAATAAGAAAGAGCTTTATTGCAAGGTATGTTCACATACGAGGAATTAGTTTTCCTGACAGAGCTTCTACAGTGCAACAGAATTACAGAGACAGGACAAAAACAGATCATAAATATATACAAAAATAGAAATAAGTAGTAAATGCAAATATACAAATTGACAAGTGTATGTACAGGTATATTACTATATACACGCAGTTATATGTGCTGTTATTTTGTGCAAATTGGCATGTAAAGTATGTTGTTAAATAAATAAGTGTATTTTTGTACAAGTAGAGATGTTTGTTTCAAAATTACTATCTTAGTGTTCATGAGGGAAGGATCTGTTTCTATGTTGGGCTGTTCTGGTGCACAGTGCTCTGTAGCGTCAACCAGAAGGTAGAAGTTCAAAGAGGCAGTGTGCTGGGTGTGAGGGGTCCAGAGGGATTTTGGCAGCCCTTCTGGTTCTGGATAAGTGCAGTTCTTGGAGAGTAGGGAGGGTTGTACCACTGATTCGCTCCAGAGTCCGAACTATAATATAATATGTAGTCTTCAGAGGTCAGATTTGGTAGCTGAGCTAAACCAGACAGTTATTGATGTGAAGGGGACTGATTTAAAACACTCATACAGGCCTCAAAAAACACTTTCGAAATCATCAGTTATAATCCAGACTATTGCGAATGATCACGTTGCGATGTCGATGCTGAAATGACATATTGTGCAGCCCTAGTACAAATGCATTTTATCAGGCGGTAATAATAATAAGAATGATAATAAGAATAATTAGGGCTTGATGATATGACAAAAAAATCTTATCATAATACAAGTCATTTCATAATCTAAAAATTTTATATATATATATATATATATATATATATATATATATATATATATATATATATATATATATATATATATATATATGATATAGTATAATTTTTTTGGGTAAATTCAATCAATTTAAGTAGTCTTTATATAGTTAGGTAGTACTTGTATAATTTGACCACATGTAAAGAGAGCTATTTCTTTATTTCTTTTTTATTCCTTATATATTTTTATAACTTTGTATATTGGAAATACACATAACATTATTTAGAACACGGGTGTTCAAACCTTTTTTTATGAAGGGCCAAAATCCAAGCTTGATAGCGAGCTGTGGGCCGAAAGTAAAGCAAACTGTATTACATTAAAGTTTCCATGGGTAATTTCTTAATTTATTTCTTTAAATTTATAAATGCAGGAAAAAAATGACCTCAACTGTATTTACAAAAGAAAATGTATTTTATTTTAACAAACTTATTACAATAAAACCTTTAGAAACACATTTAAAAAACCCAAACAATAAAGTTTAATGGCGAATACACTAGTCATGCTGAATTTGCCTTTGCTGTGATTTGCACGCTGATGTCTTCTGCTTTGACTCCTATTCGTTAAGTGAAATTATGTAAATAAAAAAAAAATCTGATTCATTTACAACATTTAATCGAAACATTTCATTTCACTTAGCTTTTTTGTAGCTTAACAATAAACAGGGTTCAACGCCAAGGATTTTTTCTCCTGGGCCGATCGGGCCAGTGGTTGAGATTTTTACTTGCCCTGCTAAAGTTTTCACTATTTATTAGCCACATATTTTAAATAATGTCTGCATTATTTAAAGCAAAATAATGTCTGTGAATCTAGAATTTAAACATTTTAAAAATGTTAACAAATAATAACAATTAAAAAATTACAATCAACAACCAAGAATCCTGAAATATCCTCTTATTGATAAACAATGTTATGATAGCTGATTTAGCATTAAGATATGATTGAATCGCCTCTTGTTATAGTTAAAATGAAATAGTTCGAGAACAAACAGGAAATGTTTTATGGGCCAATGACATCACCACATTAAAATGGTCTTCATAATATGAAGCAATAAACATTTTATTTTGTCCATACAATAGAAATTGTCATATTTCACAGTAATATTTCACACTAATAAAGATAATGATATTGAGCTGTTAGATTTTAAATGTATAAGATTTATGTATAGTCATAAAAATAATTTATTAATGCAGCAGGTTAAAAAAAAAATCTATTAAACCTTAAAGCAGGGGTATCCAAACTCGGTCCTCGGCTTAGTTTAGCTCCAGCTTGCTTCAACACACCTGCCAGGAAGTTTCTAATATATGTAGTAAGAGCTTGATTAGTTGGTTCAGGTGTGTTTGATTAGGGTTGGAGCTAAACTCTCCAGGACACCGGCCCCCCAGGACCGAGTGTGGACACCCCTGTCTTAAAGGGACAGTTAACAAGAAAATGATATTTGTTAGTTTACTCACCCTCAGGTCATAAATGATGAAAGTGAGTAACTTCAGAGAAATATTAAATATTATTTTTAGCTGAAACTGCGATCCTTGGTTATTTATAAAATGCAAGTCACTTGAGGAGTTGAAGAAAACTCATACAGCCAAAACAAAATGAATACCGGTGGCTCCTGGCTATACATCAAAATTTTGTGAAACAAAATATTTGATTTGTGCAAAAATTGACATTATGTACAACATTTACCTTTAATATGTACAATTATGCAATCCAATTATTTTCATTTGTTATTTTCCACAGCAACAAGTCCTAGAATATGCATTGGATCGGGCTGAGGTATTTGTTTTATCTTATTCTGTATTATATTGTGCATTTATTGTATGTTATGGTATTTAATTTGTGACCAACTGTAAATTGTAATGTTCTGTTATTTTGCCAATTATTTATTAATGTATTTATATCTCCTTCAGTACATTGTAGAAAGTGCTCGTCAGCGACCAGCGAAGAGGCGGGTGTCCTCCAGCGGAAGGAAATCCTTATATCAGAAACTTTATGAATTGTACATTGAAGAGTGTGAAAAAGAACCAGAGTTGAAGGTAATTTCATTCAATATACACACAAACACACAGTCTGGACGCCTGTTGGGCTGTTTAATAGTTTAGTCATTAATTTTCTGTCAGCTTAGTCTTTGATTTATCAGAGGTCTTCACAGCGGAATGAACCGCCAACTATTCCAGCATATGTTCTACACAGCGGATGCACTTCCAGTCATGACCCAGGACTGGGAAATGTTTTATAGGTTCCTCATTTTATTTTTGGAATCTCCTATTAGAGGTTTACATCCATCACCTTAGTTTTCTATCTATCTATCTGCTGTTCTGTCTATGTCTGTCTGTCCATCTATCTTTCTATTGCTATATCTATCGTTCTATATATCTATTGTTCTATATATGTGCTCTTCCATCCATGCATCCATCCATCCATCCATCCATCCATCCATCCATCCATCCATCCATCCATGCATCCATCCATCCATCTGGTGTCAATAACAAAGTCTTTCCTCCTCTTTCTGCAGAAACTGAGGAGAAATGTGAATCTACTACAGAAGCTGGTCTCACAGGAGTCCGTCTCGTGTCTGGTGGTTAATCTGTACCCTGGCAATGAAGGATACTCGCTTATGCTTAGAGGAAAAAACGGATCTGGTACTGTCTTTTTTTTCCCGACATCAATGTAGCGTATCATATTACATTTAAATAAACTCTGAGTTGTGCTAATATTTGGACATTTTAATGTTTTGACCTGCAAGATTCGGAAACGATTCGGCTTCGCTATGAAGAGGGTGAGTTACTGGAATACCTGGATGCAGAGGAGCTGCCGCCCATCCTTGTAGACCTTCTGGAAAAATCACAGGTTAGAAACAGCTCTTAAGAAAATATCGACTACAAATATAATATTCACTCAGAAATTGTTACAAAGTTTCACAGTTTATTTTACAGTGACATGTTGAATTGTTAACAGTTTAAACTCATTGTTAACCAATTTACCTTCTAATTTGACCAAGTATTTAGCTCCGATTCATTGCCGTTTCCATCTGGAATTAATCTGTTCAAATTCCATCTATTTTGTCTACTTTATTTTGCCACTTTTACAAAACACTTAATAAAAGAAATGATCATTTTTGAATTGAGTGCATTTTAGTTCAATGTTTAAATGAGTACATAAAAGTAGAAAGACTGACTGTATTTTCTTGTAAAACATACTCCAGTAATCTTTAAAATGTATAAAAAACTATATATATATATATATATATATATATATAAGCTAAATACAATGAAAATATATATAGTTTAAATTTTAAATTAAAGCAAAAATAAAATATTAATGTTATATGAAAAATGTAAATTAATAAACAGTCAAGTGTCATTAAAACAACAAAAATAAGTATAAGTTATTAATTTTATATTAATATAATGCATATAGCTAAGTATTAAAAGTACTATAATTAATAAAAATAAATTGAAGGTTAGTTTAGAATACAATAAGTACAAATTTTACATTATTTTAATGGAGTACATACATGTGATGCCAAAATAACACTGGCATGGATTTAATTCTACATTATATTTCAATTAACTTACATTATGTTTTAATTGCATCTAATGAAATTTCATATCAAATTGAAATAGAAATAAATCTAAGATGAATATATGATAAACTAATAAATGAAGCAGTTTAGTAAGTAAACCCTAAATATCACGGGTTCAAAAGTGATTTTACATTTATTCATTTTCCTTTGGCTTCGTCCCTTATTAATCAGGGGTCACCAACAACTGTTCAACTATTCTGGAATATGTTTTACACAGCGAATGCCCTTCCAGCTGCAACCCAGTACTGGGAAGCATCCATACACACTTGTTCACACTACAGCCAATTTTGTTTACCTGTAATTCACTTATAATTCACTTAAAGCGCATAGCTTTGGACTGTGAGCACCCAGAGGAAACGCACGTGAACATGCAAACTCCACACAGAAATGCCAACTGACCCAGCCAGGACTTAAACAAGCGACCTTCTTGCTGTGAGGCGACAGTGCTAACCACTAAGCCACTGTGCCGCCCCAAATTTATTTAAATTAACCTACATTAGCTTTTGATTGCAGCTAATGTAATCTCATAGCACTGTGACGGTCTGAACACTGATGCCTAAACCTCCAGCTGAGTTTTGCTTTTCTGCGTGTTTTCTGTCAGGTGAATATTTTCCACTGTGGCTGTGTGATAGCCGAGGTCAGAGACTACAGACAGTCCGGAAACACAAAGATGCCCACATACCAGAGCCGGCACATCCTGCTGAGACCCACTATGCAGGTCAGTAAAAAGTCCTGATTTATGACCCGTTCTGTTTTTGAGGGAACTTACTGTTACTACTTTTTATTAACTGGTTTCTTTTTTGCTCAACCAGACCCTGATCTGTGATGTTCACGCCATGACGAGTGACCACAAGTGGACGCAGGTGAGCAACTCTGTAGATTAGCATTCAAAGGTTTGGGGTCTGTGATGATTGCTGCAATTACAGTAGCAAAAAATATAGCTGTAACCAGGGCTTTACATTAACTTTTTTAATCACCGGCCACTGTGGCTAGTAGTTTTTCAATGTTACTAGCCACTCTGCATTTTCAATAGCCACAATTTTGTTGTTGGAAAAATATATTTTATATGCATAAATTTGACGTTGACATGCTAAAATTACTTGATTTAAAATTGTGTGTTGTCCACATGCGTCCTCATTTATTTCACTTTTTGTGTGTCGAGTATGAGTTTGCTTAATGAGCATGAGCAAATGGGTCATGGTTTCATAGTGTTATATTACAATTAGTTTTTATTTCACATGACTTTTTTTATAGCTTAAAATTAATGATTTATCAAATTTATCTCTATAACCACATGAAACAGTAATTATTTCTTAGCCACAATTTTTTTAATGTGTCAAAACAAGCAAAATATAGCTGTATACTATACTTTTTATTTAACAAAACATTTTTTAAAAAAGAAAGAAAAGCAATTGACTTTAAAAAAAAAAAACTATTGTCATATCAAAAATCTGCACAGTAATCTGTCGTGGCTAAAGATCTCTCGCATCACCAGTTGACACACATAAATGGAGAGTTCATCCCCCATTAAAGCAATGTAAAAAATAAAATAAAATAATAATTAAACAATTTTAACAAAAATAAAAGCAAATAAAACCGTAAGCAAATGAAAGCAGGTGAAACATACATTTTCACACATTTCATTTGCTTTCTTCTGCTCGCGTGATCACAATTATTTTACTTCTCGATTCTAAGATCACATTTGCATGCATATTGGGTCATCCTTGTATTGTCGAACGGAAAACTACAATTTAAAAATTATTTTCAACCAGCCAAAGTGGCTAGTGGAGGTGTCTGTCTAACCCGCCAAAGCTGAAATCTACCCACATTCGGTGGGTTGGCAGGTGTTAATGTAAAGCCCTGACTGTAACATATAATTATAATGGCCCTCCTGTGAATTTTTATCAAATTTTTTTATTTATTTCCCAAATGATGTTTACCAGAGGAAGGAATTTTTCACAGTATTTCCTATAATATTGTTTCTTCAGGAGATTTGTTTTATTTCGGCTAGAACTAAGTAAAAAAAAAAAAACATTTTAAGGTCTATATTATTAGCGCCTTTAAGCAATATAATATAATAATATTTTAATGTGAATTTGGTCACTGTTTGGAGCACGATAGGTTATCATTATTCTTAAGAATAACATACTGATACTAACACCAAAAATTAGTTTTGTACATTTGTAACGTATTGATATCAATGTTGTCCATTCAAAATGTGACACTTTTCTAATAGTAATTATAATGTAAAAAAAAATCTGAAGAACAGTGCTTAATTAAACTAGAAGTAGAGATTTGCTCCCGCAAGGTTTTATTCTGCACCTGACTGATTCTACCGTATTTTCAGCCTTTGTTCACGCGCAGCCCGACCCGCCCCCTTTTTCTCCCCGACCCAACCATTCCTAAATTTAGATCTGGTTTTTCAAAATGTCTTGTTCTAATTGGGTATTACCAAAACAGAGTGATAACAGATACAAGTGTAGATTGTGCAAGGATTGTAGGCCAGATGTCAGTTTTGTTTGTCTCCTTGTGATTAGACATGAGTGCCGCCTTAAACCTGAGGTTCGAGTCTTGTGACTGCTAAAGGGTAAAACTTTGAGGTATTATCACATCGCGCAAAGGGTAATTTTTTCTATTTGCGTCTATGAAAAAGACTCCCATACATCAAACTTGCCTGATGTGGGTTTCCTAACCGTAAACTGACCGTTTTCTAATGCAGGCTGGAGGACAGCGCATCTTCACTTTGCTCTCACATGCTGGTAAAGCCAACATGTCAGGTCACGTGGCTCCTGTACCGCGGGAATCCAGACCTCTAATTTGAAGAATATTAATAAATGTTAAATAATAAATTGCTGTTCAATTTAATGCGTCCTTGCTGAATTAAAAAAAACTGTACAGATCTCAATGATGTATGATGAGCAGTATGAACATTGACCATGAAAGTGGCCGATTCAGTACAGATGATTGTGCATTGACTGCGATGTTGTGAATGTGTTTGCAGGATGATAAACTTCAGCTGGAGAGTCAGTTGATTCTGGCTACAGCAGAGCCTCTGTGTCTCGACCCCTCCATCTCTGTCAGCTGCACCACCAACCGTCTGCTCTACAACAAACAGAAGATGAACACGCGCTCCATGAAACGGTGACGCTCCAGCTTCTCATTAAGGCCTAATCTTAATTCAAATTTTTTACCCCTACCCTATCTCCTTGTAGGGGTAGGGGTGTACCAATTCTCTTTAGCTTGAAGGTGTAGGGGTAAGGGGAAGGGATAGATGGGTAAGGGGTAAAATTGAGATTAGGAAGTGTTTTTGTTTGGCTTTTCTACACACCACCTTTCAAATGTTTGAGGAGTCTTAACTAATATCGCAAATGTCTTTGGATTAGGCTGACCAAATTTAGTGTTGGTCTGATTACAATTTTCAGAAGGAGTTTGTTACTGTGTAAAACATGCCATTTTCTGTCATGCGCAGAACTGGAATATCACAAATCTAAAAATATTTGTGAATAAAGTGCAGTTTCCATCCAGTGAGGCAAAGAGAATAAAATCATCACATAAAAGACGGTATTTTGAAGAGTGTTGGAAACCTGTAACCATTTACTTGCGTACTATTTGTTTTTCCTACAATGGAAGTCAATGGTTACAGTTTTCTAGCATTCCTCAAAATGTCTTCTTTTGTGCTCAATAGAACAAGTAAATTGAATAGAAAATAAATGATGACCACATTTCTTTGTTTTAGTATGTTCTTGCTGTCAAAAACAAACTTGAATGGTGTATTTTAATTTCATCAGCTGTTCATTTTGTAGTTTGATAGTTTTGCACCCACAGAGCTAGAGATGTGCTCAATGTGGATCTTTTGTTGTGTATTTGTGGTTAGTCACCATCCGTGAGCTGAAAAGCCGTTGCCGTCTTTATCTAAGCGTGTTGTTCAGACGAAAGAATTGTCAGTGGTTTTTATGACGATGCGCCTTTGGTTGGTGCAGCAAACAGAGAGAGTACATTGTAGAAATAATGCTTTGGTTACTTCCTTTTTGTCTTTTGCCTAGGCCAAATATCTAAATATTCTTAAAACAAGTAACATTTTAGAAACAAGTAAAAAATACAGTTTTGTTTTCATAAATAGCAAGGAAAAATTAAGTGAGTTATTTTATTTGTTTTCATGTAAAAAGAAAGTAAAATAATTTGCCTATGAGGGAGGTAAAATAATCTTTTTTTCTGTTTGAAATCAGTTGATTATTTTGCTCTTTTCAAGAAAATCTCACTTATTATTCTTCTTATTATAATTACTCTTATTGATGAAAAAAAACAATATTTTTTGCTTGTCTTTGTCTAAATAAACTATATATATAGTTTGAAATTTGTTAGTGTTTATAATCCTTGAAATTTTCCCAGGATGTTGATAACAAGCAAAGAAATCCATATATGCAATGAAAACAAATCTAATTAGTTTACAAATGAAGTTATGCATAATGAAATGACAAGGGGGGGGGTATTGAACACATGAAGAAAGGGAAAGGGCTGAAATCTCTCAGTAGTTCTTCTGCAATCCTCTGCCCTTCTCGTTGTAAATTAATATTAGCTGCTTCAGTCCAACATATACATTAGACAACGATCTAAAACACAGCCAAGGAAACTCTCAAATGCTTTCAGAGAAAGAAAATCAAGCTGTAAAATGGCTCAGCCAATCACAAAAAGAAACACTCCTGTGTTTTGGTTGGTGGTAATCTGTTCAAATGTGACTTTTATTATGGTACTAAATAGAAAGTACTACAAACATGTATTGAAGAGTTTATCAATACAGAACTGCAGGATAGCTGCTGCATTGCGATTTAAGAATATTGAAACATTTGGACTGGAAGCAAGGCAAAAACTCTTTAATAAGTAAAGTATTGTTTGCTCAGATAAAGCTGAAGCTCTTTTAACCTCCTTGAGAGCAAGTAGTTCATTGTTAGTTTTTGTTAACTCATGGTGCATTAACTAATGTTAACAAGCACGGACTTGGATGGGATGTCAATAATGCATTAGTAAATGTTCAATTATGATTAATAAATGCTGTACATGTGTTGTTCATGATTAGTTTATGTTAGTAAATGCATTAACTAATGAACCTTATTGTAAAGTGTTACCGTAATTTGTTTGTTGAAGCTTTCTGAATTACTCTGTGTTTGATCCTAAAGTACAACATCAAATAGATTATGTGGCTTAATGTTCATGGTTTCCCACATTTCCTCAGATGTTTTAGGAGGCATTCGCGAGCAGCTCTGAACAGACAGCAGGAAATCATGAGCCACTGTCCTGCACTGCCGCAGCTTCGACTGCTGGATTACCTGCAGAGGAGGAAAGAGAGGAAACCTGCTCCCTCCATAGACCTGAAGATCTCCAAAGCTGGAAACGTGAGTCAGAGAAGCAGACTTAACCTGTAGACCTGTTTTAGCCATTAACCGTTGCCCCCACTTTATGAACAAATACATGAAAATGACATATTCAACTTAAACGAATGCCAGTCTTCAATGTTTTTTTTTTTGCTTAGATTAAAGCTTGGTCTCATTTTAAAAATGGATGTCAGGTTGTAGCTGTAGTGAAAAAAGTTTAAAAAGTTATATTACTTTGTTTATGGAAATAATAAAACAATATATGTTCAGTTGAAGTCAGAATTATTTTCTCCCTGTAACGGAAAGATTTTTTTTCTACACATTTCTGAACTTAATAGATTTAATAACTCATTTCTAATAACTGATTTATTTTATATTTGCCATGATGACGGCACATAATATTTTAATTTTTCAAGATACTAGTATTCAGCCTAAAGTGCAATTTAAAGGCTTAACTAGGTTAGTTAGGTTAACTAGGCAAGTTATTGAATAACGATGGTTAATTCTGTAGACCAATCGGAAAAAAAAAATATAGCTTAAAGGGGCTAATAATATTGACCTTAAAATGTTTTTTAAAAAATTGAGAACTGCTTCAATTCTAGCTGAAATAAAACAACTAAGACGTTCTCCAAAAGATAAAAATATTATAGGAAATAATATCGTTATTGTTATCGTTTGGGAAATATTTTAATTAGAAAAAAAATTCACAGGAGGCCTAATAATTGTGACTTGAACTGTATATATGTTTATTATATTACATAAAATATCTATTTCGTGAAACCTGTTTCAGCCTAAATTGAAAGACAATCCAAGCTAAATATTTATCGACCAATTCTATTCGAAATTTGAAGTTATCTTAAAAAAATTAGCTTTCAGTAAGATTTAGTTTGGGTACTGTACCTAACTTCACCACTAGATGACATGCAGTTTCTATTGGTCACCATACAAGTGCGTCCCCTATGTTGTGAGCAATATGGATCATATTTTTTCATACTTTTGACAGTATTTGTGACAAAAAGTGTCTTAATCTATTACTCTTCCTGTGTAACTATAAAACAGTAGTAAATTATGTATTCAGAAGTCTTAGATCTTTCCAACGATGTATAGGTCGTCATAATTAGATTAGGATTTAATTGCAAAAAGTGATGCAAACATCACAAATATTTTTATTCTACTAGGATGTATTAAATAATAAAAAAAAGTGACCGGAAATATATTTATAATTCTACATAAGATTTATATTTTAAATACTTGTCGTTCTTTAGAAAACAATTATAAATACTCAGCAGAATTTTAATCTAAAATGTTTCTTTATGGTAAGTAAATTTATTGTCCCAGTTAGGGAAATTCATCTCGGCCTCTTTTCCTCAGCTGCAGTCATCACATACATAAAAAACAATACAAACATACGAAAGCAGAAGTGTATAATAAATTAATCTAAAAACCCACTGCTAAAAAGTTACATACACTCCTCCATAAACACACATAAATAGACAATAAAGAAATACTATCAATCCAAGCCACTGCTATTTAATAGCTTAAGGCTTACTGAATAAAAAGAGTTTTTATATCCGGTTAATTTACAGCAAGGAACTCTAAACCTTTTTCCCCAAAGGTAACAACTCGTACTCTTAAGCATCAAATCATTATAATGAAATGATTTCTGAAAAATCACGTGACCCTGAAAACTGGAGTAATGACGCTGAAAATTCTGCTTGTATAAAAAAAAAATATTATATTATAAACAAATATAAAAATAGTCATTGTAAATATATTTCCACACGGTACTGTTTTATAGTCAACAATGCAGCCTTGTTGAGCGTAGAAGAACACCTCATTCGCCATCTTCCAGAAACAGTAGAGAAGTTATTATTAATCAAATGTTGACTTTAAACTAATACAAAATATTACATGTGTGTTTATTCATGACCATCACAGCTGTTTTCTGTGTAAACCACTCTTGTTTCTCTTCTAGTGTGTGGACATGTGGAAACAGAGCAGTTGTCAGCTGACCACCCCTGCAGAAATCGACGTGAGTTACTTTAATACACTTAAATGAACACTTGCATCAATTTATTATTGTTAATATAAGTTTTTTAATGATGTGCTATCTGACATTATCCAACATGTCATTCTTTTTGCAAAAAAACAAGCAAAAACACTTCACTTGTGAGCAGGGGTCACCAATCTCGGTCCTGAAGGGCCGGTGTGCCTATAGGGTTTAGCTCCAATCTCCTCAACACACCTGCCTGGATGTTTCAATTATAACTAGTAAGACCTTGATTAGCTTGTTCAGGTGTATTTGATTAGGGTTGGAGCTAAAATTTGCAGGACACCGGCCCTCCAGGAACAAGTTTGCTGACCACTGCTTTAGAGTCGTGAAGCTTTTACTGCATACCGAAGACTATCAGGAAGAATGCTGTAAGAAAATACACAATAGGTTATTCATTCATTCATTTTCTTTTCGGCTTAGTTCCTTTATTCATCCAGGGTCGCCACTGCGGGATGAACCGCCAACTTATCTAGCATATGTTTTAGGCAGCGGATGCCCTTTCAGCTGCAACCCACACTGGGAAACACTCATACACACTTATTCACACTCATAGACTACGGCCAACTTAGCTTATTCAGTTCACCTATAGCGCATGTCTTTGGACTTTGAGGGAAACTGGTGAACCCTAAGGGAAACCCGAGCTAACAAGTAGAGAACATGCAAATCTCCATGCAGAATTTCCAACTGGCCCAGCGGGGGCTGGAACCAGCGACCTTCTTGCTGTAAGGCGATCGTGCTAACCACGCCGCTATAGGTTATATGATGGCAAAACAAATGCCACTGTATGGGTTATTACATTCATAGAGTGTGAAATAAACACGCAGTCTTTCAGAAGCAAGAGTCCAGATCACTAATTAAAGGGATAGTTCATCCCGAAATGAACATTTACTCAGCCTCAAGTGGTTCCACATTTTTAAGTGTCTTTATTTTGCTGAGCACAAAAGAAGATATTTCGATAAACTGGTAAGCACTGACAGAAACATTGAAATACCAGAGCCATTTTAAATCGCAGACTAGTCACTGCACTCACAACCTAATGGACATGTTTTAATCAAATTAATAGATATTAAGCTTTTTTTAACATTATTAAAAGTACGTGCTGAGTGACTAATATTTGTTGGTTTAGTCACTGGTATAACATTCATTTCAAACAATGTGTTTGATAGTTATTTTATGTCCAAGATCTGAGGTAAACTATCTGCTTTTTTTCATTAAAACCCATTCAAACTCACATTAGTAGCATTTAATACTGAATAAAGAACATGCTGTAATTAGCACCTCTGGAGTTAATGCTGTTGTTTAGCCACGACCTTGCAGAAGTAGAAAGTCACTGTCGCCATTGGGGATGATTAGTACAAAAACCAAACCCTCCTGGATTTTGCTATTCTGCGATCACTGATTTTAATGCAAAATCAAGCAAATGTTGCATTATGGTGGTGTTAGCATTTTTGTATATTTTGGATAGTTGGGAAATTTTCGCCATCTGCATTGTTTTAAATTCAAACACTGCTCGCATTAACATAACGTGCATTCAAAGCCTGTTTGAACTAGGCCACGAGATCACCCGCTAAACTTCTACATATTGTATATATCCATCCTGTTGGCGTATGCGTTGCCTTTTACAGCAAATCCTGGAGGGACGGAAAAGCTCCTTTTTAATATGGAAAACTTTTATCGCAAGTTGCAGCATCATGTCACACGCAGTTAAGACACACAGGTGAAGCAACCACACATTAATCTGTCCAGAAAGCTTAAAAATGTACAGATTTGTCACAACTTTAAGGTAAAAACTGATTGAACACTGTGCTACGTCTGACAGATCGCACTATTGTGTCTTTCTTTTTTTCATTCCTTTAAAACCTCTTTTTATTGCATTTTAATCTGTTTTTAATCATTTTTATTCTTTGTTGCTTTTATTTTCTTATACTTTATTTTATTCTTGTTTATGAAAAGCACTTTGAATTACCATTGTGTATAAAATGTTCTAAATAAATAAACTTGCCTCTCTGTCTTTTTCTTTTATGCCAGACTTAATATACTGACTAATATAATATACAGACATAAACTGTTTATATATTCACCTTTATTTATTTTTTCTATATATCCTAAATTCTTATTATTTTTTTCTCTCTGCCTTCAGGTGGAGAAATACGCTGTGGCAGAAAATGCTGCCAAACTCGATGACACTCAGCCCACTGTTTGGCCTGCGCAGGTAACACTACTTTAAAAAACTAAAAAAACACTACTTTTTTGCTGTTCTGTCTGTATAACATTGCTCTCATCTAAAATAAAACAGGACGTAAGGGACGACTACACTTTCGAGTGTGAAATGGGAGGCCAACTGCAAAGAACAAAAGTCACAATCTTCCAGTCTATGGGAGACCCGCTGGTCTACGGAAAAATCTACAGCGCCAAAGACTCCAAATTAGAGGAAGATGTCACAGACCTGCACCTCATTCACCCACCGTGAGTTATATGCGAGGCTTATGACTGTATCAAATTTTCTTGTTGTTATTAATTTCTGAAGCTTTTATCACTGTGTACGGTCTTATCACAATATTGACCGAACCTCAGGGTTCCCACGCTCCTTGAAAGTACTTAAAAATACTTGAATTTCATACATATAGATTCAAATAAATACTCAAAAGTACCTGGAAAGTACTCAAAAGCAAACACAGGTCCTTGAAAGTGCTCGAATTAAATTTGAAATTAAATTTGTTTGTTTGTGCAAAAATCTTATAATTAAATCTTGTGCAATAACATTGTCAAATGATGCACATTTTATCAGTGTATCAGAAACCACATTAGAATATCACCAGTATTGAATTCAACAAATTTAATTAAAGTTCTTTGAACATGACTGTTTAAAATGGTCAAAATGCTGACATTTTTAATGTCAATTTTAACTGAAACGTTAAGTAGAGTAAGAACTTTCATTGTGCTTCATATTCTGAGGTATGAATTACAAAGGTGCTTGATTTTAAAGTAATGGTAGTTTAAAAAGTCCTTGAATCAGCTGTTGGTGAAAGCGTGAGAACCCTGTAACCTGCAAAAAAGATGACTTTAACAGGTTTAATAATGAACCTGAAAAAACAGTTTGGGATTTCTTTCCTGTGTATTATTTATTGCTGATTTTGTCATTTTATTGTTATAATTTATTATTGTTATAGAAAAGGGATATTTATGAATTGTCAATTTATGCTGGTTTTGCCATGAATTAGCCAGAGAAGCTGATAAATAAATAAATTCAAAACTCTCAACATGTTTAATAATCAAACAATATTGAATGCGTTGCTTTGTATCCACGTTCAAATTAATCGTTTCAGCCAAATTAAATTGCTAAAGGATTATGAAATATAGTAGGTAATGCTTTAGAATAAAGTCGAATTCGTAAAGTTTAGTTAATGGATTTAAATCGAGAGTGAAAAAAGCCAGTTTATTACAGTTACCATGATAATATTAAGAAAAAAAATACAACAGAATTGTATTAGTTATTAGCTCGATTTTATAAAATGATTAGGATTTGCAGTGAGATTACAACTGTGATTTTAACATGTTGTTGGTCAGTAACTAAAATATTAACATCAGCTAAGATTAATAAGAGCTTTTGAACTTTTCATTGAGAGTTTAGTTAAGTTACTTGTTAACTAACTATTGGAGCTTTATTGCACAGTGTTAATGTACAAAACCCCTATACATAGTCAAAATAATGTTCAATCACTATTTCAGTATATTATAGGTCAAATTAAAGTGAGAATGTAAATGTTTGAACTATTAAACTAGTTATCTAATTAAATATTTAAGCATTTGGTGCAGTTATGAATTACTGCAAATACAATGTGAATATTGTTAAAAATCCATTCATTAAATGTGTTTATGCCTAATGCCTCACAAATTCAGCGTCATTTGCAAGTTCATAAATTCACATTTTTTGTTGTGAACCCAGCATAAGATAAAGATAAAGTGTTGCTCTCTAATCTCTTGCACTTACCTGAGCTTTTATGTTGTCTGTGTTTTGTAGATTCCTCATAGGTTCAAAGACAGATGCTGATCGGTGAGTACAGAGCTGTGATTTTTCATTTGGTGGTGTTGGCATTCTGCTCTTGGTTTTTCTAAGTGGCCATGTGGATCTTCCTGGCCTGCAGGTTTCTGATGCAGTACAAAGAGGTGTATGAACGAGACGTCAAGTGTCAGGTCAAGATGTTGCACAACTCCCAGAGCCAGCTCTCGCCCTCTAGAGAGAACGAGGTGAGACACTTTGTGTACCTTCTGAAATTTGTGACTGGACCACAAAACCTTAGGGCTCATAAAGACAGAATGATCTGTACTCTTCAGAATGATTTTTTAAAAAGTGCAGTGTAAAGCACATTATGGAGGATTATGCTCATTTGAACAACTACATTTGGCGTATTGACACTGTATTAAATATGTGGCTAGGAAATATCAAGTTTAAATCTTTTTTTCCCGGACACACTCACTGAGCACCTGTAAACAAAAACTTGGAAAGCTTTCCCCACCTCCTCGTTCTTTTGATTAGTTTACTGTAGTGGAACTGACAGTAATGAGCTGCACTGCATGTACAATTTGAAGATCTTTTAACTTGATACACCTAAAAATGCAGCGTTCACGTGCACTTGCTTCAGAAGAACGAGACCGTTATGGTCACACACGTCAATCAAGTGCATTTTCATTGCAAAACAATAGAAAAGTTGACCATTTATGAGGAAAATGCATTCTGTAAAACCACCCCCTATTTTAGGCATTAGTTAAAATACATTGCAAGTCAAAAATATGGATTTATTTTTATGCCAAAATCATTGCAATATAAAATAAAGATCATATTCCATTAAGATATTTTGTAAATTTGCTGCTGTAAAAATATCAAAGCTTAATTTTTGGTTTAATGTCTTGCTAAGTAAATAATTGGGACAACTTTAAAGGTACTTTTTTTTTTTAAATAATCAGATTTCAGATTTTTTATTAGTTGTATCTCAGTCAAATATCATATCCTAACAAAACCATACATCAATGAAAAAAGCATATTTATTCAGCATTCAGGTAGTGTATAAAGCCCAATTTCAGAAAACTGACCCTTATGTCTGCTTTTGTGGTTCAGGATCACATTTCAGGATGATTTGCATGTGTTAGATGTAGTAATTGGGCATCAGAATAGTTTCCTGCACCAGAAACAAAATGCATGTGTGTTTTATTGCATGACTTAGAGCAGAATCAGTATATTTTGATGGCTGTTTGTTGCTTTTTGCAGACTGATGGTTTCTCTGCTCTGGTCCAGTCTTCGGTTTTAGGAAAAGGTGTCAAGCACAGACCTCCTCCTATCAAACTGCCAGCCGGCTCAGCCTGCGCCTCCTCAGGTGAGATACACTTTAACTCCGGTGAGACGTGTGTACATCAGAGGTGTGGGAAATTTATTGTCTGGGGTACTGTAATAATTGTCATAAAGATTGTAATGAGGTTAGAGCTGACTATTTGGTGTCACTTGCTTTTCAAAAATAAAAACATGAAAAAAAAAAATCTTTAGTGTGGCAAAGCATTTACTACATGAAGACTATTATAAACTAAGAATGGCTCCATAATTCAAGTTATGAAAATATTATAATTATGTAAAATAATTTTTGCACTTTGTTAATTTATGCTTATAAGATATGAGATATTCGCTCCCAGTCAAAAATTTGGTAAGAAAATGTAAGATTTCTAAATGTTTTAAAAGAAAATAATGCTGAATACCAAGTCTGGATTTATTTATTCAATTTTTTTAAAAATTGTAAAAGTAAACATTTATAAAAATGTGAAATATTACATTTTTTTGCCCCTTTTTTCTCATTGAATGTAGCTTCAAATATAATTTATTCCTGTAATTCAAAGCTGAATTTTGATCATCATTACTCCAATCTGCAGTGTCGCATGATCTTTCAGAAATCATTTTAAAGATGATGATTTGTTGTTCTATTTTGATCTGTTGTTATTGGTACAAAATCACAAAAAAAATTCTTAAATATTTTAGTGCGGAATCTTTTTTTCTTGCTTCAGTATTGTGCAAACTGTGTTCACCTTTACTTTTAGGATTATTTGATTAAAAAGAAAGTTAAAAATAATTGCAAATAAAAAATTTTTTGGTTTGCTATAAATGGATATTCTAGTACTTTTTCTGAGCATGGGAGTACTTCTAGGGTTTAAGTTCAGTTTATTTACTGACCAAAGTGCTGTACATAGGACAAAGTAAAAATAAAACGACAGAAATATAAAAACATAAAGACAAACAAATTCTGAAAAAATAATATTAAAAAGCTAAACTGAAAATGTGCATTTTAAGAAGTGATTTAAAAATAGATAATGATGGAGCCAGTCTAATCTCAAGGGGCAAGGGGTTCCTTAACCAAGGACCGGCCACAGACTGTCAATCTAAGCCTTACGTTTGTTTCATGCGGCAAGCACAAGCAGTGCGTTTGCCTTTCATGCAAGCTGCTGCACAGATCAGTCTTTCTCTGTCTATTCTATCTCTATCGATTCTATCGATCTATAAATACAATTTTTAAAAACTTTTCATCTGCACCAAGGCCTGCTGCAACTTCCTCTTATGCTGTTTCCTTAACCTGCAACTCTTTATTTTACAAATTATTTATTTTACAAATTATGATTTAGTCCTACAGGACTGCATGCTTCTCAAGCTCTATGAGGAGTGTCGTTCATGCCTGGTGCACTCAGAAGACAATCACTTGTGATATCATGCTATTTTGTTTTTGATTGTCAGGATGTTGTAGGCCTATAGTATAATTATATTTCTGCAATATATTTATAATCATATTTATACATCATGAAATTAGTGTGCAACTTACTAAGCAAAACTAATACTAAAGTTGTTTTACATTTGGTTTTGTAGTTTGGGCCTAAATAAATATTAGTTGCAGTTTTTAATCGTTTAAGTTTATTTGATTGACTATATACAAGTCAGTGGATATTACTGATGTATTTATTGGTTGTAATTGCTACTTTTTACTGTCATTCAATGTGTTTTGGTCAGTATCAATGCACTGTCACTTCAATTGAGCGTGAGCAGCGTGCAAAAAATAGACCCAGCGCCGAAACTATCGCAGCACTCCTGTTTCAGCGACGCTCACGCTGATGCGCTGCTTCTGCGAGCAGTATGAAAGCTCATCTGTTTCACAATTTTTTTTCACAAGTTTGTGTATTTGTAATTTCATTTTATTTATGGGGGAAGGATTGGCAATAATATTTGTTGCTATTTTTCTGTAAAACTATCTGGTTATTTTTGTAAAAGTTTAATAAACAGTTTTAAAACAGCAATAAATACAAATAAAAGCTAATATTTTGCACTTGCTAACACTTGTTGCTGTTGTTTAGGTAACCCGTACAGTACACAGGCCTCCAGTGGGCATCTGAAGTGCCCGACTCCTCCACCCTCAAAGAATCAGTCGCTCTCCCGGAAACACTCCATAGAGCTCGGCCTGCTGTCTCCTGCTGCTCTCTCGCCCATGCAGAGTGAGTACTGCACGTCACAGGCTTTATATACTTCAAGCTTAATCAAATTTTTTAGCGATGGGACATTTGAATCATTTTACTGACTCGGTCATTTGAGTCTTTTTTCGTTAAATTTTTCAAAAATATTATTAAAATATTGCAGGTTGCTTACAAACACATCTACAACTGGCCCAAATGTTGATCTCACTACAAATAAGTCATAATAGAATGCTATAAGAAAGAGAAAATAATCATTCATTGTTTATCGGGGTCTTTTGTCTATAATAAGGTCACCTCACCTCTTCTCTACACTAAAACATGCAGGTTTTTTCTTCCAACAGTAGATTTAAAATGCACGAAATTGTGATTTGGTGAAGTTTTGTTCAAACTTTAAAAAATAATAATTATATATATGTGTGCAAATTATCAGATTAATTTTCAATTTATTCATTTTGCATAAGTAATTAGCAAATAAGGCACCATTTTCATTCCATGTGTGCAAGAGAACAAAACCTTCACTTGTGAATCTGGTGCAGATTATTGATGATATTACAAATGGAAGCTGGAACTAGTGAAACCACATTAGCCCTTCTTTTTTTTTTTTTAACACAATGAGTTGTTCATCAAAACGACAGTTGCAATACAATACAAATGTGTTCGCATCCCAGTTTATTTGCATATTTAAGCGTAATTTTTTATTAATGCATATTTTAAAATGTTAAACGCTGTTACCGTTAATGTGCAATATCGCAAAATGTGCATAGCGAATGGAAGCTCTGCGTGCTGCCCAGATTAGACATGGGGTGATAAACGGTTAACAATGGTTTCGAAAAGTCAGGGTTTTGAAAATTTCTGTTAAAAGATTTTCTGTTATAACGCTCCAACAGGATATGCAAGTTGTTTTTTTTATGACTTCTTTAGTTTTTTAGAGCAACAGTATCTCCAGCAGATCCACATCAAAAGCTACTGGTCAGCCCACGATTAATCAAACATCTGAAAAACAAATCTCTTATACACCAACATCTTAGCATGCTGTAGATCTGAACAGTGCAGTGTCATATTTATATCCAAAGAAAAGAAAGATAACGTAAATACATCTGTGTTTTTGAAACTAATGAAGACAGCAGAAGTCAAAGATTCATTTTAATTATTTAGCCTGACATGTTTACTGCTCCAAAAAAAATAAATAAATAAATAAAAATGTTTCTTAAAGGGCCGTGAAACCCCCTCGTTTCAGCAGGGTGTTTTCACACCTCTACTTTGGAAAAAGTCAGAAAAGTGGGCGTGTCCAGCTCTGTTTAGGGGGGAGTGTCGGAGGAACTAAAGTGGGAGGGTGTGGGAGTGTCTATTTGGGCACGCGCGAGTTTCAGTCAAAATACTCACACACAGGAGAAAGTGATGGTGTTTAATTAATTATGTGAAATTATTTGCCAAATTATTAAATGGTGGACTTTAACTGCAGTTTGGCTCTTTCATTCAGGGAATTCATTCATGTCCCTCGCGACAAACGAGATATTTGATTCGAGGAACTGCTCTAAGCGTGTATTTTTCATGCAATGTTTGATACCGCACGGCGAATGAGTGAAAAAAAAAACCTCAGCATTTCCCGGAAACTTAGATACACACGGCAGGTAGCGTCAGAAAGCCGCGTGTGTTATTCCGGTCACAAAATGCAGTTAAAAACCCTACACGAGGTTAAAGTTTGGTTGTGGTCCTAACATGTTACGGTGCAATAGTTAACTTAGTTCGATATGAACAAACTGAATAAACAAAAAGCACTGGTCGCTCACTTATCAAATCTGTAGAGACAGGACAATCACCAGCAACTAGAGCCGCGTCTTTATGAAGAGAAGACTACAAGCGAATCCGATCTCAGCGTTTGCAGATGAGAACAGCTCTCAGGTAAACAATAATCCTCCTTAGACACGTAAGTTATTGTTGTCGAGCATCGCGTACACTGTAATCCACACATGACTCTGAGCTCTTACAGAGAGAAAAAGAAAACGAAACTTAACAGCAGCAAACTATAAAAGCAACACTTCACACTTGTTTTGCCAACACAACGTGGTGTAAACACAGTAATGAATATTAATGAAGTTGCACAATAGAGCGCGCTGATTGGTTTGAACCAAGCCTTACTCATGCATTAATGCATCACACTGTAAGACGTAATAAGACTCACTCTGGCACAGACGCCCAGTCTGCACGCTGGAATACAACGCTATTATGTCATGACCATGACGCAGCTTCAAAAATTCAAAAACAACCAATTTACACTTTTTAGTGAAATATAGGTGTCCTAATAGTGTTTTTAGCAGTGTGGGACACATATACGACTGTCAACAGCTCAAAAAATGTGTTTTGGTGTTTCGTGACCCTTTAAAATAAAATATGTTGCGTTCAATGAGGAAAAAAGGTGTTGCTTTTTACCCAGAGATTTTAAAATACCAAATGTTTAAGCAGTAATCACAATACCAGGCTATCATATCGTCAGAATCTTCCTAGTCCAGATATTTGTTTACTCGTTTTCCCATTTTCTTCTTCATTATCACCCATAGGATCAGGTACTCCCAAGCCCTCCACGCCCACCCCCACAAACACGCCTTGTTCAACGCCACACCCTGCCGATGTTCAGAGTGCCACGCCCTCCGTCACGCCCACCCCACAGGACCCCACACTTCCACAGCCGCCCACCCTTTTGACGCCTTTTGCCCAGCAGCAGATGACTTTGCCCGTCATGACCATCCCCCTGCCCACGTCCAGCACCACGTCTTCACAGGTCATGACCAACCCTGCGGGTCTCAACTTCATCAACGTAGTGGGCTCAGTTTGGTAAGAGACTAGTTTTTAGAAATGAAAATGAAATGAAGTAATGCAGTTCTTGATTTATTCCAGACACTGAAAGAATTGTTTGTTGTTGTTTGTCCAAGTCATGCAATATCAAGAACTTTTGTTTGTTCTTAAATCAGGGTGTCTGTGGGCTCTTTAAATGTATTAAAAGTTGATAAATCAATGATAAGAAAATTAAGGCCCTTAAAAGGTTTTAAAAAGTCGTAACCCTTGTGTGGTGTTCGATTTTTGGTTACTCAGCCAGTGTTCATGGGTCTGCTGGACCCGCTAGAGTTTTGGCTTTCCAAATTAAACCTATCAAACAATTTTATGTTAAATTACTCAACAAATGTTTACTTAATCCCAATTACAAGCCATACGCACAGCAAACACGGTTAATTTTTCCCCTTCCCCTTTGTTAGATCATATTGATGAATTAATGTGCTTCTCGTTTATTTTATTTATTTATTTTTGTTAATGTTATGAAAAAATAAAACCCACAGATTTGTTTTTTATTGTTCTCACCATGGTCATGGACATCATCATCAGAAGCCCCTCTCTGTTCCACAATCAATTGCAAGGCCCTCGCAGCAGATAATCTTTTGGCCATCTTGATCAGTTGTGATAAGGAACCACACTGGCAAAGTCTTATTTATAGTACTATGCCCCTAAGTCGCAGATGGGACAGGGTATGAGAAAGTAAGGCCTGGTTCCAGCAAGAGAGAGAGAGGGTAAGATGTGCGGGAATGTAAGAGCAGACAGTGTTGATAGTTGAATTTTCAACAATGTTGCAACTTTGTGCGGGAGGGGGAGGGGAAGAAAACAGCAGCACCAGAAAGGAGGAGGACAGAGTGTTGGAACACTGGACCTATACTTTCAAGACTTTTATTAGGGTGCTTTCACACCTACAATTTTGTTTCGGAGCCTGTCTCGTTTGCCCAGTTAGCGCGGTTCGTTTGGCATATGTGAACAGGGCAATCGCGCTCTGTTCCGCGCCAAAGTAATCGCTCCGAGATCGCTTGAATGAGGTGGTCTCGGCTCGATTGAAACGAACGTTGGAGCGATTCGATTGCAGGGAGAAAGCGATCCGATCCGAGCGCGGTTATATCACAGTGTTTTATGGATATGTAATAGGCTTACGGCTATATGAAGAGAGAATTATGAGCATGGCGGGAAGTTTCGCGTCTCCGGATGCCCGCAAACGAGTGATAATCTCCCGGTAATCTCGCGTCTCCCTCCCGGTCCTCAAATAGGCATCGTCGCGCACCTTTCCCACCCCTCCCCACCGCGTCTCTCCTCAGACACATCGCACGCGCACCCTGTCAATCACCACCAAACCACCACCTCTCCTGACAGCTTAGCGGGACTCTGCAAAATAAACCCTGACACTCTGACCAATGTAAGGAGAGTTTACTCGCATGTGACTTGTTTTAGCTCTTTTGGTCCGATTAGAAACTTTGCCGTGTGAAAGCGAACCGCTCCAAGAGCAAAGAGCAACAATGTAACAATTGTAATCTCTGTTTCGGAACAACTGAATCGATTCACAGGTGTGAAAGCACCCTTATTTATAGTACTATGCCCCTAAGTCGCAGATGGGACAGGGTATGAGAAAGTAAGGCCTGGTTCCAGCAAGAGCGAGAGAGGGTAAGATGTGCGGGAATGTAAGAGCAGACAGTGTTGATAGTTGAATTTTCAACAATGTTGCAACTTTGTGCGGGAGGGGGAGGGGAAAAAAACAGCAGCACCAGAAAGGAGGAGGACAGAGTGTTGGAACACTGGACCTATACTTTCAAGACTTTTATTAGGGTGCTTTCACACCTACACATTTGTTTCGGAGCCTGTCTCGTTTGCCCAGTTAGCGCAGTTCGTTTGGCATATGTGAACAGGGCAATCGCGCTCTGTTCCGCGCCAAAGTAATCGCTCCGAGATCGCTTGAGTGAGGTGGTCTCGGCTACATTGAAATGAACGCTGGAGCGGTTCGATTGCAGTAAGAAAGCGATCCGAGCGCGGTTATATCACAGTGTTTTATGGATATGTAATAGGCTTACGGCTATATGAAGAGAGAATTATGAGTAGGGCGGGAAGTTTCGCGAGTCTCCGGATGCCCGCAAACGAGTGATGATCTCCTGGTAATCTCGCGTCTCCCTCCCGGTCCTCAAATAGGCATCGTCGCGCACCTTTCCCACCCCTCCCCACCGCGTCTCTCCTCAGACACATCGCACGCGCGCACCCTGTCAATCACCACCAAACCACCACCTCTCCTGACAGCTTAGCGGGACTCTGCAAAATAAACCATGACACTCTGACCAATGTAAGGAGAGTTTACTCGCATGTGACTTGTTTTAGCTCTTTTGGTCCGATTAGAAACTTTGCAGTGTGATAGCGAACCGCTCCAAGAGCAAAGAGCAACAATGTAACAATTGTAATCTCTGTTTCGGAACAACTGAATCGATTCACAGGTGTGAAAGCACTCTTAGACCTGGGTCTAGTGGACCCGAACAGCTTGTATGTAATGTAAATGTGTGGGGGGAGGTACATTATGGGGTCGTTGAAAATTTGTTCGGATTTATGTTCTGCACAGAAAATATGCCACAGCCAATGAATTTCAGGTTGAAAAAATAATTAATTGTTTAATTTTTCTTTTGAAAAAAAACTGAAAACTGGTCTCACAGACCTGAACACCATACAAGGGTAAATTTGCGAGGTCTTAAATTTTGTTCAAGTGTTGTCCAAAGTGTTTGACTGCAAAAAAGCATGAATATATTTATTTTCCTCCTAATATTAACAATGGTGTGCTCGATCCACGCTCCTGTAAAATACAAGCCCTCTTAAAAACTTAGAAAGGGTTTCGCTGTTTTGATATTTTTTCATGGCAAGGTTGACATTTGCATAGAATTGCTCATAAGCAGCCTGTTTTTACATTCAAAAGATGTTGTGGAAATCAAGATTTTTTTTGTCTATGAAAGTCAGAGAAAGATGAGGAATTGTAATATTTGACTTTATGTGGTAACGCTGTTAATGTGACTGACCTCAATTTGACCTTTGATTTTCTGACACACAGCAGTCCGCAGACGCTGATGAGTGGCTCTAACTCGATGCTGGGTTGTAGTCCTGGGACTCTGGCATCTGGTATCCCACTGAGTGGACTTTTACCTTCTGGCGGACTCATGTCTGGAACTCTGCCTGCCATGCAGCCTGCAGCTCCAGGAGGTAAACCCTCTCTGTCAATTTATAAACACGCAGTGCCAAAAAATGATCCTCCACTCTATTACACCAGCACTAGCCTGAACCATTGATGCAAAGTAGGATTAATCCATGTTTTTATTTTAAAGCCAGAGTTTATCAGAGTTTTGGTTTTGTTTATTTACTTTTTTTTTTTTTAAGTAAAATAGGGGTCAGGGCTTGATTTGGCCCATCAGAAGTTGATTGAATACTAGTGGTTTGATATTGTGATATATTTGATTAGAGGTGTGAACCTACACTGGTCTCACGGTTCGGTTACGATTTTTATGCCATCGATTTGGTTCAATTCGATATCATGGTGCATTGACGATGCTTTCCATACATAATTAGATTTTTTTCTTCACAACACAACAAAAAAACTGTATAAAAAAATCTATAATAAAAATCTATAATGGAGCAGTCAGATATATGAACTGTACCTTTAATTTGACCGGCTCAAAGAAAACACTCTTTTTGAATGTTTTAAACAAAACTCCAACAGATACACAGAAGACGGCTTGAGCATTTATACAAATAAACTAATGTAAATATTCTCCCGCTTCCATTGTCAAGCGAGTTCTTACACTCTCATGATTGGTCATTGTCTTCACACGCTCAACAGAAAGGGCTTTAAATTGGCTTCAACAGATTGGCTTTAGAAATGAAAGCGCAGTTCACCGATGAGTGACGTGGGAAAAACAGCCACGGTTTATATGCAGTCTATAAACAGTCTATATGCACATAATACACGGTTATCATGGGTAATCCGTAATAGACGCAGTGAAGAAAACTTGCACCATAGGTACGCTCGTGTCTGGATCAGCCAAGAGGAGATGAAAGGTTACATCACAAATACGCCAATAGGGTTTATGCCGAAGCATGCTAATAGGACTTTTAATTTGCCAGTAACCTGGGTTAAGCGCTTCCAGTGAACTGTGTGCCAATGCAAAAAATCGGTTTAAGGTCAGTTTCCTTTTAAAATCAGCGATCTCCACTGGCTGAGTGATATCTGATATAAAGTGGGTCTCAGACTAAAGATCTGCGCAGGACTAAATTTTGAATCCCGCTCCCGGCCGCACCCGCCAGGTTTTAGCTGGAACCCGACCGCTCCCGCTTATATTAAGCACTTGATGTCCCGCTGCCCGACCCGCCCCGTTTTCTATCCGCCGCGCCCGATCCCGCTAAAGAGCGGGGGGAGAACAAAACCGAAAAATCACCCAGTTATACAGTCCAGACAGCCTATTACAAGCTGTCTGTATAAACACACACACACACACACACATCTCTCATTCGCACGTGCGCATACATACACACACACACACACACTGCAACAAACAAGCTAAACACAGCATCGTGCTATTTCATTTACACACATACATACGCGTGCTCACTCGGGAGTCGTGATTTATTCGGAAATTTATACCCGCGCCGTAGAAATCTTGTCGGGTCCCGCGGTGCCCGCGGAACAGCCGCGGGAATGCAGACCTCTAGCTCAGACTGTACAAGATGCCCTGCATTAAATTACATTTTTCCCTGCCATGTCTTTATAATATGAGCATTTATTTTACCCCAGTATAGCCGCTAGCCTGCCGATTCTGATGAGAGTAAACGGCTTTTTGTCTCGTTTTACACTTGAACAACTAAATAAATGCCAAAGTTTATTTAACTGAATGTATTTTAGTTACATTATAACATAGATGCTGTAAAAGGAATGATATAAAATGGGAAAAAAAATCACAATAACAGGTTACCGGAAATGTATCTGTATGGGAACAACACTACCTCGGCATATACCCTATTGGTCAAATGTCCAAAGTAAAAAAGAGAGAGGCAGAGATGGAGTTATACAGCATTTCTCCCTAGTAGTAAAAAAGCGGCTCGTGTGCTGTACCTTCTTCAGTGTTAGTGAAAGACTGTCCAGCAAACTCACAAGCATTTTAATAAGTGGTCGGAGCCTTTTATTTACTTGCCCTCGCCTCCTTTGGCATAGTATTCTTTTGCAACACCACGTGTAGAAGATAAATGATGTCAGTACACAATAACCAGTTATGATTATTACTGAACTGATATCGAATTGTCCACATCTGCATAGTGGTGCACCGAGGAAACAATTAATTTTGACACCCCTATATATGATATAAAATAAAGTGATGTGCATAGACTAGTAGAGTAAACAATAAATTATGATTATTATTAATAATAATAATATTAATATAATTTAATAATAATAATAATAATAATAATAGGTTATTAAAATTAAATATATTGTAATCTAATAGTAATTTTTTATATTGATATAATATTATTTTAATTTAATAATACATTATTATTTTCATCATTTTTTATATTATTTTATTTATAATAGAGTAATATTTAATTTTAAAAAGTTGAAGAACAGTTTTGAATTGATTTTGATGGTAATGTTGTTTCGGCAGGTGGGCCTTTCGGTCTGAACAGTAGTCCAGGACTCCGGCCGCTCAACCTCCTCCAGGTAAGGAAGACTTCCCAGAAAATGCCTTTTCATAATGATCGCTCTGCTTTCCCCTCATTTTTATTTTCTGTATTTTGTTTTGTTTCAGCTTCCTACGGGACCACTGATATTTAACTCACTACAGCAGCAGCAGTTTTCCCCTCAACAGCAAAGCAGTCAGTCGGCCACATCCAGCCCTCAGCAGCAGGGGGAGTCGGTGAGTGTGTAAACGAACCAAACGGACATCAGCCGACTGTCCAGAAAATACATGCTGTGTTTTTGTGAGAGGGTGTTTTTCTTCACACTTGCTGGTGGCTGTAGTCGGTTTTGTCATTTCACAAAGGGTAACCGGAACTAATGCTGCACTCAAACAAACTATAAGCAAGTGCTGCACACATACATGCTTGCGTCATATGGTTAGTTTGGTCACTTTAGTTTTTGTCTTCATCCTCTGATTTGTAGCCGAGCAGCCAATCAGAGTGCTCTCTCTCTCCCTTTTCAACAAATTTAAATGTGCAAACACTGATTTTACACGCTGAATCGGCGAACGCTCGCTAACAAGAGGCAACACGTGGAGCACACCAATCAAACTAGCCTGACACAAGCTCACCAACAACGCAAATATTTTATTAGCCGAGTAAACGCAAATCTAATCTATCTAATCTGTCATCGTATTATATTTATTTATTATTAATTTATTTCCTGGAACACATTCTAATGCACAATTCATCATTTAAAAAATATTTTTACCTAGATTTTTTCTTTATATCCTAGTAATGTAAATGTTTAATTCATATCTATAGCGCATAGAAATAAAACAATAAATGTGCTTTAGTTCTTATTTACTGCAATTTAATATTTGAAGTCTCACAATTCCCTGTTCAGTTTCTTGCTGAACTAAAAAGAAATGAAGGCACACGTATCATTGAAAGCTCAGTGATTGGTCTTTCCTCTTTAAATCAGGCTGACGGGGGTCTGACGGCAGAGCAGGGTCTGTCAGCGCAGCAGACGGCCGTCATTAATCTTACCGGCGTCGGAGGATTCATGTCTCCTCAAGCAGCAGGTACAGACTAGCACACTGGACACACAAACACACACACACACATGCGTCTCATTCCTCTGCCAGTTCTCCAGTCCAGATACATCTCTAACACACACTAACACAACCAGTAGATATACTAATGCATTCAGATTTTGTAGCGTGTCTTACTAATCTCAACATACTGTGCCCTCCACTAATATTGGAATCCTTGGTAAATATGAGCAAAGAAGGCTGGGAAAAAAATCTTCATTGTTTAACCTTTCTATCTGTTGCACGAAAAATAACAACAGATAAACTGGATAAGACTAGAGGCTACTTCCCAAAACGTTTTATCAGCAGTTGATGTGGTGATTGTGGTTTTGGAGATTTTTTTGACGTCAAGATTCAACAAACTTCTGCATTTTTTCCCAGCTTGGTTTTGCTCGAAATATAAACAATAATACACTGCTCTTATTGAAAACAATCTATTGACATGCAGCAAATATCTTTAAGTATTTGTGTGCATAAATATTGGCACCCATATGAACTAGCTAAATATTCCCCCTCATATTTTGAGAAGGGTCTGGCTGCAGAGTTGAACTTGCATCTTTGGGCTTGCACGCTCAAGGCTGATTTCTACTTCTGCGTCAAACGCACGCGTATGCTACGGCGTTGACGCATAGCCCTGCGCCGTGGCCATCGGCGTCGCTGACGTGCACCTCTTAAAAAATGTAACTACACGTCGCAACAACGGGTAGCGCAAGCTCTGTGATTGGTCGGCTTGGTAGCGCTGACGAGTCTGGGCGGGACTGAGAGCCATGGAGCGTTTGTTTACAAGTGTGGAGTCCCGTGAAGGAGCTCCGGATGGAAAGTTTTGTTTTGTGTTTACCTCATAGTTAAAGTTGTTGCACGTCCGCCGGTTCCTGCCTCAAAATGAGCGAGTTTGAGCCACTTGTACAACCAGGAAGTTTTCAGGAAAAGCAAAACAGCAGCGAAGAAACTCGACACCGAGGAACATTTACACCTCACTGCCCATTAGCGTTTCGGAAGTGTAATGCAGACCAACAGAGACAGCGCGCAGAAGTATAAATGCACAGCTACGCGCGATGCATGCGCCGTGGGTTACGCCGGTCACTTGATGCAGAAGTATAAACCAGGCTTGGAATTTGCTTATAAAAAGACGTATGCGAACAACTGAGTAGGATAAACATTTGATCCGTTAAGAGGAAAATGCACATGATTTATAATGAGCAAACATTTAGCGAATAAAGTACAGCATGCACATCCAAAAAGTCATGCGATTTTTGTTTTAACATTATTTTTTACTTTGACTCATTGAATGTAAACAGTGCTTTTTTCTACAAATGTTTTGTGCGATATTCCAGTTTTGTCCAGTTTCTAATCACCTAGGTATACTACAAATGTCAGTGGGAATATACTTTAAAAATATTTAGCTAATTCATAGGGGTGCCAATAATTCTGCACATAAAGATATTTATTTTTTTATTAATTGCTCTGTCTGCAATTGATTCTTTTCAATAGGAGCAGGTTTTTTAAATACATATTTTGATCCAAATGTCAAAAGTTTAAATAATAAAGACATTTTTTCACAGTCTTTTTATGCTCATATTTCCCAAGGATGCTAATTTCAGTGGATTAGCGAATCAAAGTCAATCAGACCTGTTTAATTTTGATTATCTGGGTTTGTCATTTGATTAACATGATGGTGGATGCCACTTTTCCTCTTTCTGCTACATTCTACCTTTTATTTCCTGTGACCTCCTTCTCCCCTCCCTCTTTCGTCCTCTTCCTCCACCTTCCCGTCTGTCCGTGGTAGTGCTGTCCCAGCTGGGTTGTGGTCTGGAGGGGTCCGGGCCCAGCTTACCGTCCCCGAGGCTCCAGCAACAGCACCAGCCACAGATCCAAGTAATCCAGCAACTTTGACCTCATCCACCCATAGACACGTGTATATCAGGCTGACCTTTGACCTCTCTTACCGACCTTTTCAATTCAAACCGAACAAAACAAAAAAACTCTGACCGCTATTATTGGAAATTTGGATTAATTGTCATTATATATTTATAGAATAAAACAAGTATTAAACTTTTACTCAAACCCATACCCAATAGGAGTTTCAAAAACAAATCCGCTGATGATAAAAGAAAATGAGGAAATTCAGAAAGGAAATGTATCTCAAAATGACCTTCAGAATTTTTTTTTCTACAGATAAGGATGCGCACTATATACCGGCTATATTGATATTGCCTAATAATTGCTATTTATAATGTTATCAAATTATAATGATAATATTGTAAATAGCAATTAATTAGACAAATATCTTGAGTTAGTAAGACCGATAACTTGGAATTAAGCGGATATTTTAAGTTATACCGATATCTTGCAGTTAGTTAGACTGATATCTTGAGTTAGTTAGAGTGATATCTTAAGTTAGTAAGGCTGATATCTTGAGTTAGTAAGACCGATATCTTGCAATTAGTTAAACCGATATCTTGAGTCAGTTAGACCGATATCTTGCAAATAGTTAAACCAATATCTTGAGTCAGTTAGACCGATATCTTGCAATTAGTTAAACCGATATCTTGAGTCAGTTAGACCCATATCTTGCAATTAGTTAAACCGATATCTTGAGTCAGTTAGACCCATATCTTGCAATTAGTTAAACCGATATCTTGCAATTAGTTAAACCAATATTTAAGTAAGTTAGACTGATATCTTGAGTAAGTTAGACCGATATCTTGAGTTAGTAAGACGATATGTTGAGTAAGTTAGACTGATATCTTGAAGCCGATAAATTATGTGTTTTTCACTGGTTGAATTACTTCAATTGCTTGCTGACTGCCTCTATTATTTTACTGATGTTTAGATTTTGATTCATTTACAGTGACTTGTTTGCTTTATTTATGCATTTTTGCAGGTCAGACGATTGATTTTATTTATATGAACAAAAGTTTTCCATTAAAAAAAATTATTGATTAACAAAGTTCAGAGATCAATCCAAACTTTTCTGAAGTTTGGGTTTAAAAAATAAAATCAGTTGTTCTCTGTTTGTTGGCCTTTTATGCAATCTTAAAGAAAAACTTTTATTTACATAAATCGGCTAAGATATCAGTCTTCAAATCTAAACAGACAAAATGACCAAATTGTAATGTAATGTGCATTCGTATAGTGCATTTATTGTGTATGGCCATACACCCGAAGCGCAACACTTATCAGTTATTGGTATCGGTCGGAAATTCCATGTTCAATCCCTATCTGCTGGATACATTTTTTGGGGCTTTTCTTTCAAAATTACCAAATTGTAATGTGTAACGTGTATTTATATAGCACATTTATTGTGTATGGCCATAGACTCGAAGCTCAACATTTATCGGTTATTGTTATCGGTTTCGGTCAAAAATTTCATATAAGTGCATACCTATCTGCAGGTCCAACTTTATTTTCATTTCTTTTAAAAGGACCAAATTGTAATGCACAATACAAATTCATTATTCATTGAAATAAAAGCCAAGGAACATATCATTTCTCTGTACAATTTCTTGAATTCTAGAAGAATAAAATGATCAATTTCTTTTTAAAAATTAATCTTATCTAAATGATCAAACAGTACTGTCTACAAAATAATGGCATCAAAGGTCTGGTGAAAGCCGGTGTGGGTCAGTCTGTAATATATGATGTCTATGCTTTCAGTCTTTAGATGAAATCGCTCATCACATCAGTAGTTTCTCTCCTGCCTCTTCTGACCGATGTGTAAACGCTTAACGATTCTTCTCTTGCCATGTTTGAGTTTCATTCTTCTGTCTAAGCTTTTACCAATACTATTTGCATAAAATGTCACGCTTGTGCCATCGTCATATCTCTTAACAGCTTATTGAAAAGCATGTTTTGGTTGCAGATAACAAAATCTTTAAAACAAAACTCCAGGAAGTCTTAATATCATTTGGTTCATTTGTAAGCATGACACATTTGTGCTATTTCCCACATCATCACATTGATTAACTGAACACGCATGTCATGCATCTGATCCCATTAGCTCAAAGTATACTTTAGTTTTTACATGTATGGTAGGCTATGTGTACAAATAACGGCATTAGCACTGTACATTCACAGCCTGTTTTTTTTATTTATTTTTTTAATATGAAATATCATCGGAAGAAAAAGACTTTAAGACTTTAAATGAAATGCGTGAAATTTGATCTGAACGCATCAACAAGCATAGCAGCCAATGAAATCTGAGCATTTGAGGAAATACTTGTATACAGTTGAAGATGTACCTTCCTGTGAAATTTCAATTCTTTTTTTTCAAAATATTTCCCAAGTGCTGTTTAATAGAGGGATTTTTTTTCAAGACATTTTTAACCATAATAGTTAAACTAATTTCTAATAACTAATTTCTTTAGGCTTGTAGTTTTTAAACATTTTAATAAACATTTGTTTTATTCCAGACAAACTAAAACAAATGAGACTCTATTCAGAAGAAAAGTCTAATAATCACTCCTCTGTTAAACATAATTAGGGAAATATTTGAAAAAGAGTAAAAAAAAAAATGTACAGAAGGGCTAATCATTCTGTCTTCAACTATATGAGATACGTTGGTACGTCGGGAAACGTATAAAAGCATTAGATGTCAAGAAAATATTATCAGGCATGTATGGAAGCATCAGACATTATACAGGGTATACACAGGGATCAGAAAGTGACATCCTATATCTTTTTAGACTCTTTCAATACATTTTAAAACCTTATAGCCATTTTAGGTTTCAACCGGAAACATTGGCAACATTACAGTAACTGTATCTTACAGTATATTTAGTAAATACTGATTGAAATACTGATCAGTTTAAATGAATTTGGATAAAAGCGTCTGCTAAATGACTAAATGTAAATGTAAATGTGAATTCATGAAAAGTCAGACTCTCATTTCAAAGACATACTCTCAAAGACACTGATGCATTGATCAGGATTTTTCATGGCAGACTGCCAAATTTTTAATTTTTTGACTTTTATTTACAACTAAATTGGAGGATTTTAGGAAAGCTGAAACATTAAAAATATAAATAAATATAAATAAATAATAAATAAATAATAAATAAAAATAAAATGAGTATGTAATAAAATAGGGTTCATTTATGTATATATTTAGACTGATTGTCTTTATATTTTCAGCTAATAAAGCATCGTTTCGTTTTTAAATGACACAGGTGCACAAATTTGTGAAACATTTACACGATAGATTCCCTATGTAAATTTACTACAAAACGCATTTTAAAATGTCTCCCAAGAAAACCAAAAACCCCAAGAGGACAAAAAACAAAAGATTCAGCGGTAATAAGTGCATGCATGAGGGAATTAAAGGGACAGTTCACACAAAAATGAAAATTCTGCAGTCATTTACTCACTTTAACCAGGCCTGTTTAACACAGATTAAGATATACTCAAGTATTTTTTGTTCCTACTATGGATGTTATTGGTTGTTATTCTTCAAAAATTTTGTTTTGTGTTAAACATGACCAAAAAAAAAATCATAAAAGTACCGCTTGAGTGAGTAAACGAAAGTTCCATTTTTGGGTGAACCGTGCCTTTAAAAAAATGTCTGCAACTGTTGTTTAATTGAGGACAACTTTAACTTATCCATCAAAATAAAAGTAAACAAAGGGCTAGTGCGCAAACATTGTGCTTTTATGCTATCAAATTGAGTATACTTTAAAAGACATGTTATTAATATTAAAATGTATAAATTAGAATCTACTATGTAAAAAAGCTGAAGTGTACTTGTAGTTTACCAGCCCAACAGTTCAATTATTCCCCTTTTAGATGCAAGTTGAAGTTGCTGTCTTGCTGACACTAAACAAGAGCATGGCTGTGTGTCCGTACATACTACAGAAGAACTCCCAAACAACAGCTGCATTGCACTTTTACTAAAGGGATAGTTCACCCGAAAATGAAAATTTCCTTACCATTTACTCACACTCAAGTGATTCTGAACTTTTATCAGTATCTTTCTTCTGTTGAACACAAAACAAGAGATTCTTGGAAAAAAGCAGCCATTGACATTTATAATCGGAACATTCCCCCAACATTCTTCAGAATATCTTGTTTTGTGTTCAAAAGACGAAAAGTGAAGCAGGTTTGAAACAAGTGAAGTAAATGAAGACAGAGTTTTCATTTTTGGATGAACTGTACCTTTAAACTGCCCTTTTTCCAAGGCTTCTGCTTCATTCTTTCCTGCTCTTCGGTTTGTCATTCACATTTTCCTCCCATTGAATCGTTCATTCCTCCTCTTTCCAGCTTCTGCAAACACTGTTGATTTCTGTGTTGCATTTACTTTCACTGCAGTATTTATGAAGAGAAGTTTTGATTTCAGCAGCTCTGCTTTAGTTCAAACTCTTCCTTTAACTGACCTAGTTCATTATCTGTTAATGACCTTTCATTTCAGTTTCAGTCTTGTAGTAATATCACCTTTGCTGCTATCTAACACTTAAAGATTTATTTAAATGTACGCTTAACTGACAAAAATGGTGCATTATATATGCCAATGATATCTAGTTTGTCAAGATAAGTTCAGCTTTAGATAAAAATTATATTTACGTTTAGTTATTTAGCAGACGCATTCTTTTGATCTGTTATTAGGTTTTATGATGTGTTATTGTTATGATCATTAATTGAAATGCACTGAAAAATGTGTTTGTGGCACGGTGACCGTTAAGGAGTTGATAATACTGTTAAAGGTAATATTATTTATAATACTATACACTCACCTGCCACTTTATTAGGTACAGGGTTGGACCCCTTTTGCCTTCAGAACTGCCTTAATCCTTCGTGACACAGATTCATCAAGGTATTCCTCAGAGATTTTGGTCCATATTGACATGATGCAAATCTCCCGTTCCACCACATCCAAAGGTGCTCTATTTGAGTACAGTGAACTCATCGTCATGTTCAAGAAACCAGTCTGAGATGATTCGCACTTTATGACATGGCACGTTATCCTGCTGGAAGTAGCCATCAGAGGATGGGTACACTGTGGCCATAGAGGGATGGACATGGTCTGCAGCAATGCTCAGGTAGACTGTGGCGTTGAAACCATGCTCAATTGGTACTAATGGGCCTAAAGTGTGCCAAGAAAATATCCCCCACACCATTACACCACCACCACCAGCCTGAACCGTTGATACAAGGCAGGATGGTCCATGTTTTGTTGTTTTTGACACCTAATTCTGACCCTACCATCCAAATTTCGCAGCAGAAATCGAGACTTATCAGACAAGGCAACGTTTATTGAATCTTCTATTGTCCAGTTTTGGTGAGCCTGTACGAAATATAGCCTCAGTTTCCTGTTCTTAGTTGACAGGAGTGGCTCTCGGTGTGGTCTTCTGCTGCTGTGGCCCATACGCCTCAAGGTTGGATGTGTTGTAACGAGTGGTTATTTGAGTTACTGTTGCCTTTCTATTAGCTCAAGCCAGTCTGGCCATTCTGCTCTGACCTCTGGCATCAACAAGGCATTTGCGTCCACAGAACTGCCACTCACTGGATATATATATATATTTTTTAGACCATTCTCTGTAAGGCCTAGAGATGGCTGTGCTTGAAAATCTCAGTAGATCAGCAGTTTCTGAAATACTCAGACCAACCCGCCTGGCACTAACAACCATGCCACGTTCAAAATCACTTAAATCACCTTTCTTCCCCATTCTGATGCTCGGTTTAAACTGAAGCAGATCGTCTTAACCATGTCTACATGGATGAATGCATTGAGATTGGCTGATTAGAAGTTTGCGTTAACAAGCAGTTGAACAAGTGTACCTAATAAAGTGGCCGGTGAGTGTATATTATGTTGTGATGCCTAAAATCTTTTCGTAAACGAAATATTATAACATTTTAATCATCAGCTCTTTCAAAAAATAAAAATAAATGAATAATTAAACACAAGCACAATTTACATTAATGTTTAAAAGTTTGCGGTCAATAAGAAGCTTATTGAATTGAAATGTCACATTACAAGTTAATCTAATAAAAAATATATTATCTAAAATATATTGTAGTAAAAGCTAAAACTATATTTATTTTTGTAATACATTGTTAATTCTTGGTACAGAACTTTAGGTAAATTAATAAAATTATTTTGCTCATTGAGATATCTTGGCTGATAATTACAACAAGAATTTAATTAAATATGTTTACTAGATATTTTTAATAAAATGTGATGATTCTTTGAGGGCCAAAAGAACTGCAGTACAATTTCATAGTATAATCGTCTTACTGACTGAACAAACAGTAGTGTATGTCTTGAAATAACTTTTTTTTTTCACTTTTCTTTTTGAGCAAGGCTAATTTTTCAAGTCTCCTAGTGTTCATTGGTTGACTTGAACCATTTTTAAATCCATTTAACCGATTGCTTGCTCTTGCGAGGTTAAATTTAGCTTCGTATAATAGATTAAATCAGATTTGACCATTAGCATTTAATTCAGTAAAGGCTTTTGATAAATTTCCTATTTATAGCTAGTCTTCATGTAACAAAACCAACAGAAAATAAATAATTACTATTTTCTAGGCTTATGTTCTTAGGATTTATACTCTTATTGTAGCGTAACAGCCAAGAAACCCTGCTGCTGCACCAGGAGTGATATTACAACGTGAATGAGAATCAGCTTTTTTCAGAGGGCACCTTGTAAAATAAGCCTTTGATAAAATAAATAAATAATAAAAGAGTTTTCAATTAAGTATTTAATAACAAATATTCCTCACATTAAGTCCAGTCATCGTTCAAGTTAGAGCTGCACAATATTGGAAAAATCAGATATTGCCATTTTATTTTTCTGTGATTTAAATATGACCATACAGTTTCACAGGATTGTTTGAATAGCTCTATTTGACAGTTTTCTGGGGAGTTTAAAATGATCCATATACAGAAATTAAATAGTCACAATGCAAAAGATCGGTCCGAAGCTTCAGATAGGTTTAGATCAATTTAATGAATCAAATGGATAAAGCATACAGGGCCCTGGGTGGCAGAGAACAGCCGCACAGGCAGTCTGTGTCAGCTGCGCGCACTAGAAATCAGGTGGAACCGCTACTCTGCACAGAAAAAGTTACACACAGAACACGCAAGAGAGAGGGAACCTGCACCCTGCCATCCGTGCCTAGAGGAAGCAGCGCAGCCTAAAGGAAAGATTTGTAACATTTCGCTGATAAGTTCTTCGTATTCAACTTTTCTTATCAGACACACGAAGCCACAGCTGTTCTCAGGCAAGGTTATAAGAGGTTAAGCACATAAGGTTATATGAGGATAAATCAGCATAAGTTCATGCAATTAGTTAAAAACAGAATTAAACTATTAATGCATAGGACAAAGTTAAAATCATCAAATTCCTTCAATTACTTTTGCTTGCTTGCTTGTACAAATATCCAAAAATGCTTAATCAAGTAGTGATTATTGTTTTGTTTTCACCTTCAGAAGAAAGTCAAAATTAAGTTTAGTTTTTTCTTAAAACAAGCTGAAATATCTGCCAATTGGTAAGTAAAATAATCTTGTTTCTGCTTTGAAATGTAGATTAAAGGACTAGAAACAAGAGATAAATTCTATGAAAAAAAATTCCTGTATAAACAAATACAATTAATCTGTTACACCCCCAAACTTCATAATTTTTTTGCACTCAAATGTTTTAAACTCTATTGAAATGCTCAGTTACAGGCCTTAAAACACTCCATCACAGATATTAAACCCCATGCGTTCTCTAGCTTTTGGTCAATTATAATTCAGACTCAACATTGCAGAACTTGTAATCTGTCTATTGCTGAAACAATTAATTGTGCAGCCCTAATTTAAGTGCATGATTAGGTTTTATCACTATTTTGCATGATTAAATGGAAGAGTTGCCTCTGAAGCACAGTTGCTGTTAATTGTTGGTATAGTTTAACATGCAAAAAAAATCATTATCTGTTGCTCTTCCTTTTTGCACAGTTGCAATTCTTGCAGCACCAAATGCAACAGCAGCAAATGGGTATGGCAGTGGGGGCGGCAGCACAGGCGGCTCTGCCACGCCCACATTCCGCCAACCAGCCAAAAAGTAAACGGAAGCGCAGCACGCCGCAGCCCCTCTCCAAATCATGACCTCGGCCCCGCCAACAACCCGGACATCAACAAACAGCACTGTGCTCCATCTGCAGCATTTCACAGACTGATTGCAGCTTTTGACCGGACTTTTTTTTATTTTTTACATTACATCAATAGGAGTGCAGGAATTTCCCGTCTGACCTCCCTCAGGCCAGATGAATAGATGTACTCACAGCGAGGATTTATTTTAGAGCAGGGGGACCTTAAGAGTATTACAGTATTTTAAAAGAAATACAACATTATGAAATGTAGGGTTCTCCACACCATGCTGTTTATTCTCCTTCCAAACGAAAGCCTGTTTGGCTGGACCCTACGCACACTAATAAGGGCCGTGCAGATGTGCCTCAATCACCTGTTGCTCAACTTTACCAATACGAGGAAAATCTCTCTTCTGCTGGGGGTCGGAGCGATAGAGCGCCTCGTCCCAGCATGCAAGTACATGTGCGGTTTTTATACGGCACATTTTAGAAAACTATGGCATTTTGTTATACTGAAAGTGGAGTTGATGATGTATATTCTTATGGAGAAAAAAAAATAAGTCTAAACCATGTGAGTGGACGACATTTCTGAACACTGAGGCAGAATTTTTGTAAATGGTCTTTGTTGGCAGTTTTATTGTGATAAAAAAGAAAGTATATATTGACAGTGAAAATACAACTTTTAGATAAAAAAACAAAACATTGTGATTCTGTGTTTATTTCATGGTCTTCGTGCTCTCGTGGACTTTGTCCAGCAGTTTTCTGATCTCTTTGTTTCTTGTAATGGCTCTGTTTATGCAGTGTTGTAGCTTCTCGCCGGATAACGATGTCCCACCTGAAGCATACAAACGAAAGTTATTTATAAATTCAAACTAAATTATAGTTTTGGATCCAAAATGGGTCATTTGAATTATTTGTGTGAATGCGATGAAGGCTTAAACTCATGCTGTCAAAAGAATTGTTCACTCAAAAAAAAAAAAAAAAAAAACCTTTTCTGTGTATAGCGTGTTTGTCTGAAGTATAAAGCAGGATTTATACATTCACTCGGTTCCAAAGCGGGAGCCTCAGCTGACTCTGTGCACATAGATTCTAGTTGTGGAGGCTTTCAAATATCGTTGTACTATTATTTGTAAGGGTGTGTTCACACCAGAAGCGGATAAAGCGTTAAGTGATTTACATGTTAAGTCAATACAACAATATAACGGGAGATGACTTTGCTAAATTATTGCGGCAAAAAATATATAATTTATTATTTTTTATTAATTAATTCAATTTTTCAGTAATTATATATATATATATATATATATATATATATATATATATATATATATATATATATATATATATATATAGAGAGAGAGAGAGAGAGAGAGAGAGAAAGAGAGAAAGAGAAAGAGAGAGAACGATTGATTGATTGATTGGGTTGTGGATATATGCAAAACTTTATATACAATAATATTACTTAAAAAGCTTTGGACCACATGTACACAATATATATGGGTCATACTTTACAATAAGGTTTCAATAGTAGGTTTCAGCCGTTAATCATGCATTATTAAAATGAAAAAGTTAAGAACAAACAACTTTATTTCCATTTACAAACATGAACAAATACTGTAATAAATGTATTGTTTATTGTTTGTTTAATTGTACATTAACTAACATTACCTAACACCAACCTTATTGTATAGATACTTATACATTGTTTTCTTTAAAGATTAACTAAAGGACATCATATTAGTTGTTTTGAAGTAACATGTTAAGTTACAAAAAAAATGCTGTGCACACCAGCAGCCAAAATGAAGTCTTGCGCACTAAAAATAAACTTCCGCCAATGTTGAGATTGTCATATTTGCCATGTGCACCCAAGCAAACTTAACATTACCTAGCATATATACATCAGCCTTAAGCTTCTCGTTGTCAATGCACTTTCACTTGTTTTTAGAGTAATAATGATGTAAGTTTCTTTCACAGGCTGGTCATTTCGCTTCAGAAGACCTTAATGTATTTTGTGTTGCCTGTAATTGACTCTTAATGGCCAGTAGCTTCTGTATTGCATGTTATGAACCACAATTTCAGCTAAAAATCTTCTTTAAAGTTCCTCTGAAGAAAAGAAAAGGCATGTCTTCAAGGTGAGTAAATTAACTGCAAACTATCCCTTTAGCCAAGTATGCTCAAAGGGGAGTAGAAGTATAATGAGAATAATAAAAAACTGATGGTAAATCCACATTTTAAAGCAGATGTTTTACTTTTCTCTCAGTGATCAAGTCTGTTGCCTTTTCACTTCAGATGAGTTTGCATCCCTGATACTTTAAATAACCTGTATTGTGTTAACCTGGTTTGTGAACTGCACAGAGTCTATCCTCCTCATCCGTCACCACAGTCATTAATGCAGTACACAAGCTTTCCTCTTCCGCCGTGGGGTCAACTATAATGATGGAGCTGCATAAAAATACAATCAAAAAGGTAATCTGTCACACAATGTCTTTTAAAGGATTTTTAATAGTAATCTGGCCTCCATGCTTTCTTTCTGTGGGTATGTTTACATGACAAAGATGTAAAAAATAAAATAAAATTGCGCCATTTGAAATTTTGGCATACAATTGGAAAGTTCATCAAAATCTTCATTTGAACTGATCAGAATAAATGAAATGTGTAAATTGGCTGTACAGTGCATGCCAGGCCAGTAGATGGCGGGTCAGTTTGCAAAGAAGCATCCGTGCCCACATGCTTCTGTAGTCTGCCATGGTTGTTTTGGTTGTCAAATAATCAAAAATGCATTTAGACTGAACTCAAAATACACGCTTTAGCATTTTTGTAGTATGCAACAACAATACTACAATATTTACAAACTTGTTGCACTTTGAAACCTGTCTTGAAATGTTTCAGGCTTTCAAAAAATTGAAAACTGTGTAAACATACCCTAATCAAACATCAACCTATACTGCATTTGTATAGTAGGGAAGTATGTGAATTACTCATCAAATACTGCAAACGATGAGCCGACTGGGTGCCGGTTGATCTTCAAGCGCCTCTTCTTCTCAATGTCAACTTCTGCTAGATCTGTCTCTTTGTTTATGGTGACTTCAGGGAGTTGTGCTGAGAAATATGATCTTGTTAGTGGTCATAACAGCTGAAGGAACTGTTATATAGGGAGAAAATGCCCTCACCGGTTTTTAAAGCTGCCAGCAGAACTGTGATGCAGGCGTCAAGTAAGTTCCCATCGTAATCCAAACACATAATATCACAGTACAGCACCCAACAAAGCTGGAAAATAATCAAACGTCAATGAGTCAAATGATGAATAGGGGCTTTTAAAGTGTGAACATTAAGTTTAATACTGTCGTTGGCAGTTCTAGCTTAAATGGCACCCTGGGCAAACCACCCCATATACAGCCCCTAGTTTGCTTTCACCAGCTTTTTTTGGTTACACAAAAAGAATAGCAAACTTGCATGTGCGAATGTAAATGGCCCCTAACGTCTTTATTCTGGGATTACCACTCTAAATTAATACGCTCGCATAAAGTAAATCGTATCTCAAAGCTTACTGGGCCACAGATTATTTTTACTGGGGAACATTTTTGTTTTTGTGCATCGTCTCTCCGTGGCGCCCCGAGCAAGATGCCGCCCTGGGCAATCGGCCATAATGCCTATGACTAAATCCACCTCTGAATACAGCTTTAGGTTTTTTGGCATATAATACAATAGCTAGGTTTCTATAACTCTGTGTTCATGTGCTTTTTTTTTTGTTCACAAAACCCTCGAGTACTTTTGTTGAGATTTTAACAGATTTGTGTGTGTTAGCATCAGTTAAGACAATGTTATAACCTGTTAGCTTTCATTGTGGGAAAAAAATGGATAATTTTGAGCTTTTGTCAGCTAATTTCATCTTCCGGGTTTAAAATTATTTTTGGGGTGGGATAAAAATCGGCGGCGTAGCGCAAAACTGCAAGTGCAAAGATGACGCGTCGGTTTCTCATTATTCATAGCTGAGATTTCTTATCCTATGAGAAGAGCCTGCTTCTTAATTATTCATGAGAGCGCATGCTTTCGAAGGCAAGGCAGACCTGCCAGTGCCAAGCTGTATGACACTGACCCACGGCACACAGTATTTAGCTGTTCATGAAGGCTCGTATGTGTTTGTTTCCATGATCCACTGGGTTTGTTGCATGTTTTTCCCCGTGATGCTGTCAGCACTGATACAGCAAAGCTGTTTGTGTGCAGCAAACATTTTTGTCGGCAGAGCAGTCAGAGAATTGTAGAATGGCGGATGTTGTCTTTTATCAGGAGTTCGTTCACATTTAGACACATCGCCATGCTGCTGTGTTTGCCTAAATCCTCTTGATTACCAACAGGGCTAATGGTTAAAATAGACAGGGCAGAGACCTGATGCACTGGGTCTACATTCAGACCTATGATTCAGACCCAGGATTGAGGGTCCTTATTAATGGTGTTTATATGAACGCGATTATCTTTATAATAAAATAAATTGTGGCTTTCTGTATATGAAATTACAAATAACAAATGTAGCACGGCATTAAATTACTCAAATCGAATCACTTTTATTATCATTTATTGTCTTTTAATGTCAAGTGATTTGATTTGAGTAATACTGTTGAGTACTGTTTATTTCTTTGCATTTTAACTTTGTAAACTAAAATCATGCATCTCCACACGGTTTGTCTCATTTTGTGAGCTAACTGACAACAGTTGTTCGCTCCCCTCCTTCTCCCCTGCTGGCCACGCCCACTCCTGCCCTTTGCTCGCTTGCTAGCTCCACGCCCATTATGATACATCTTTTGAAAAAATTCTGAGGTAGACCCGAACCGAAAGTGGGGGGTGTCATAATCCTTAAAGTATCACATCAGAAGTAAGTAATACAAATGACAATTTTGCATAAAAATCCCAATAATTAGCAAAACAGTTATGCTCACGTAAGGTAGTTTTGGACTGGTATGAAAAAGGGTTAATGCGAATAATTGGAGATGATAAACTCTAATGTAGCTAACATTACATATAGCCAATCAGCTTCATTATGCTTACATTGTTTAATGTTGGTTGCTAGGCAGGGCCGGAGCAAGCTGAACTGCCGCTCTAGGCAGAGGACGATCACGCCGCCCTCAATCCCAATGTGAAAACGAAAGTGACCGGTTATGAAAATGAAGTGAAGTGAGGACCTCTTTTCCGGCGCACTATGCGCGGATATAACTGAGGACGCGCGGGTGCTGAGGGAGGGAGGGAGGTGTCAGACACCGTGCTCTTTATTCTGCCACCCTATGCGCGGATATAACTGAGGACGCGCAGGTGTCGCAGACCTCAATTCTGCCGCCCGACACGTGGGTGCTGATGGAGGTGTCGCTGATGCCACCCTCTCAATTCTGTCGTCTATGTGCGAATATATCTGAGGACGTGGGTGGTGAGGGAGGTGTCGAGGACATAACTGAGGACGCGGGTGGTAAGGGAGGTGTTGCGGACACCGCCCACTCTATACTGCCGCCCTAGGCGGCCGCCTAGGTCGCCTCTATGGACGCGCCGGCCCTGTTGCTAGGTTACCAATACTACAGCCAGCCGCTCTAACAACTTGATGGAAACAAGTCCCAATGAAAACCTTGCTACTGTAATCTTTGTTTTTACTAAGCAAAAACTTAAGCCTATAATTTTTTACAATAATTTACACAAGACACTTACTTATTGGCAGTATACCCATTCTCAGAACAATAATCAGAGGACATATTAAAATCATTTTGGGGCTTATCTGTGATTCTTGCCACTTTAAATGTGTTATCCACTAGGCTTTACTCAGCAATGTTCATCAAATTAAAGGGATAGTTCACCCAAATATTTTAATTCCGTCATCATTTACTGACCTTTGTTTCTTTATTCTCTTAAACACATAAGGAGATATTTCACAAAACGTTGGAAACCCCTAACCCTTGACTTCAATTGTATTTGTTATTCCTATTATAGAAGTCGATGGTTACAGGTTTCCAGCTTTCCAGCTTTCTTCAAACAATAGAAAGAAACTCTAGAACCACGTGAGTAAATCTTCATTTTGGGGTGAACTATTCCTTTAAAACTCCCTCCAATTGTTTTTTTTTTATACATTTGAATATGTGCAGGCCAGAATAGGTATGCCGTTTCATTTTTAATGAAATATTTGTTACGCTAAATGACAAAATAAACATTTCACCCATAATATTTGATGCCAACACCAGAATCTAAGCTCACATCTTTGACTCGTATATCTTTATCTATTTATTTACTGTGTCTTACCTTAGCTTTTTCAATGCACAGTTCCTCCAAATTTATTAAATCGGAACTGCAAAGTAGACAACAAAATCCAGCATTGAATATGGAAGCATCTTTGGATTTGCTCAAATTTCTAATAATATTTTTGTCCTTTATTTAACAGAGTAAATATGGTTGTACCTTTCGATGACATCTGCGATGAACTGGCTGGCAGCCTGTGCCTGTTCTCCTGGTGGACCAGCTCTGAATCTGGACGAGCACAGCGGGGGCAGATCTACATTTGGGACTTGCAGATGAACAAGGAACTTGAGTGACATTTCATACATCAGTTACCCATTTATAAATTACATTCATGACAGTTTATTCATTTGACAATGACTGTTTATTAATAGAGCACAATTAAAAACAACCCAAGCTGACTAATGTGCTTCACAATAACTAAAAACCACAAACAACAAGAGTAAGTCTAAACAAAAACAAGTTTGAAATAAAGGAGGTTGTGATTTTGTGGTGATTTACCTAAATATCCTTTATACTGAGCCTCAGATGGCGGCACAGCCAATTCCTGCAAGAATAAAAAAGCTGTAACCTCATAATCAACACTCATATAATCATTTTTAAGAAATGGGGAACGATTCGTACAGCTTTTATCCCACAGATCACGGTAGTGTTTCCAATTTTCACCAGTGCTGATCCATCGGCTGTAGATATGGAGTCTGAAGGGGCAGATTTTATAATAAAAATACACATCTGGATTTCTAAAACATTGAAAATTATGGTCAGACTTTACAATAAGTTTCCATTAACTAATCTATTTACTAATTAACAATACACGTACTACATGTATAATAATAATAATAATAATAAACTTTATTTTTATATAGCACCTTTAAAAGCAGCATCTCAAGGCACTTTACAGACATAACATGTGCAGCAGTAAAAGACAAGAATAAATGCAATATATATATATATATAAACTTATAAAAATAAAATAATAACAGATCTAAAAATCATATAGAAGTAAAAAAACAAGTGTTAAGAGATGATTTTCACAATTACTCATGGATTCTGCATTGCGAATATCAGAGGGTAAAGTTCCACAATTTACGTGCCAATGAAGAGAATGCTCCCATAGATTGAAGCCTTGTTGACTGAGCAGTTAAAAGACCAGCATCAGACGAGGGTAAAGCACATCTAGGAGTGTATGGGATTAAAAACTCATATAAATATTGTGGTGCAAGACCATTCAGGGCCTTGTACGCAAGCATGAGGATTTTAAAATGATTTTAAAACTGACAGGAAGCCAGAGCTGATTTTTCAAAATAGGGGTTATGTGCTCTCTTGCACTGCTCCTAGTCAGATTTCTAGCTGCTGAATTTTTTTTACTAATCGTAACTTGTTTAGGGTAGCTTTTGTTTATTATTAAAAGTTTGGTTATTATTATTTGGTAATTATTAAATAAATATAGTGCAGTATATACACTAATGTACTAAACACTTTACTGCACTAGGACTGTACTACTATTTAATTATTACAGTAAAATAATGCATTAATACAGCATTTCCCAATACTGGGTTGCAGCTAAAAGGGCATCTGCTGTGTGAAACATATGCTGGATAAGTTGGCGGTTCATTCCGCTGTGGTGACCCCTGATGAATAAAGGGAATAAGCCGAAGGAAAATGAATGAATGCAGTACAATAAATCTTGCGTTCAGTCTTCTGTTTATTTTTATTGTTCTATATTTCTTATTGCTGTTGGCATTTAAGAGCTGAGCGGGACTCTGAAAAATAAACCGTGGAACTCTGACGTGACCTGATTTAACTATTTTAGTCCAATTAGAAACTTTGCAGTGTGTGAAGCGCACTGCACCAAGAAATAAAGTGCAACATTGTAACAATTTTAATGCCTGTTTCGGAACAAATTAATCGATCCACAGGTGTGAAAGCACCCTAAGACTACTAAACTAATAAGCAGGTGTGGGTTGGAGCCATAGACTGTAAAATATATGGACGTAGTATCCGTGACGTCACCCATAGGTTTCTAAAGAGCGCAAAAGAAGCCACAAGTAGGCGCGGCCAACCGTCGCCATTTTGTTCGCGCGTCATCACACCCACGGCGGGATACCAAACAAGAGCAAAGAGGCGGAGAGTGAGCGGAGCTACAGACACCTGCTAGCATTTAGCTTGGACCTGGTTCAGACACACTTTACTTTGGGAGAACGCTTAATACTTTATCACCTGTGACTCGTTTGTATTCTGACCACTTGTGCTTGGTTGTACACTATATCAATAAAGTGTTTAGTCTTTTAAAAACACTGCTGTAATAAATTGAGCCACTAAACATTGTTCTTATGACGTTTTTAAACAGGAGGAAAACGCGAATTACTTACAAACTCTTCATATATAGTCTGTGTTAGTTAATGTAGGACTATTGATGAAATCCAGCATAACACTGTATGACAACGCTTCAGATGACTGTTCTAGAGCCTACAGCTAATCAATCTGTCAGATTCAGAAGTGCATTACAGCTCTAAATATAAACGATAAATGATCTTAAATAAAACAAATACATGTACAGAGATGGTATATAAGTATATAACTTTACTCACATGGGAAACGGAGGCCACGTGAATGGTTTGTGAGCACAATTAAGTGCCCTCAGCATGCCATGCCATCTAATAATTGTAGGAAACAAGTCCAAAAGGCAGTTGACCGTGTAAAGCCACATAAAACAACGCAGAAATACGATAAATATGCCGAGTTCAATGGCTAACCTGCCGGATTCAGCTGAGGTGACGTGACGGCGACTAACGAGACCTAGCTGTCAAGTGGCCACTCCCTTAATTATGCAAACTTAATATAACTTAATATAAAGGAAACGGATGAGTTATAAAAAAATTCACCCCCCTCACAGTTGTCATGAAGGGTAATATTAGCTGTATTAACAAAAATCTTTTTTTGTAGCAGGCTGCAAACACCTTTTTTTCTGCTGTAAAGTTGGCCATTCTAACAGTGGGCTCAATTGAAATTTGCTCTGTTTTGGAGCCAGGAGCGGCCAGGACTAGCGGAATTTCGCATGAATTGCAGTTTTAGTTACTTCCGTATTGGCTTCCTGAGAGAGAGCGGGAGGTTGCCGCTTGGTTGGAGCTAAACTGTGCAGAGCTGTGGCCCTCCAGCAATTGAGTTTGAGATCATTGACTCGTATATCTCCTACCAGAGGGAAGCAGTTCATAATGTGAAAATAAAAGATGAGTTGGATCATTCAGAATCCTTTCCACCTGATTAAGGACACAATTCTCTTATAGAACTTAAGGATTACAATATTAATCGTGCCCAACAATTTTCTATTCTGTCTTTAAGAGATGCATCTTCTTACATTTACACTGTACATATCACACTGTGAAACCATGCCTGACAATGTTTTCAAGAACAGCTTTATAAAACAACAACATTACAAGCGTCTTAACTGCCCCACCAAGAAAAAAATGAATGTCGCTAGTTAACGCACTCAATGCATTTTTTTCAACACGTCCCATCATTTCTAAAATATCAACCTATCAAATGATTGATGATAAAAACACCAGAAATAATACATATACGTATGAAAATATGAAGTTTAAGACAAATTGATTTTTTTATATTTAAAATAAAATCTTAATTTTTTGAAGTATGGCATAAATACTTCAGATTCTCTCATTTAACATGTTTTGTTGTTGTTGTTTTTTTTAATAAAACCAAAATCAAATGTAGTAGTGCAACAGAATGCTGTGTGTGTAAACCATTATATAAAACAGTCATTATTTAATACAGTCAAAATATGGTCAAGCATTTGGTAGAGGTAAAGTTACTCCATAAAACAACCCAAACTTACTAATATTTAACGTCGTGGGTCTAAACTCTCCCAACTCCCTTCCATCTGGACGACAGTTTTCTTTCTATTGAATATTAGGGTTTAAAAAAATCACTGAACATTAACAATTTATAACAAAAAGAACTTTATAACTACCACAATCTAATAAATATTAATAAAGATGAACTCTCACCAGAAAGCTCCGGTGATATTCAAGAGGCTCTGCGGTTCTGAAATAAACAATAACACAACATGATTCAGCTGAAATAAAGTAGCGAAATCATCACCTCACTATTTAGACACCTATATAAATCATTAATAGTGATATAAAAACAATTTGCACATGTAGCTCACTTGAAACCAGCCGCCATGATGTTTGGAAGCACCACGTGAATAACTGCAGTGACGTAAAAGCGAAGAACTTCGCGTCCTCCGCTCTGGTGTGTGGCGCTATTTCAGTTGGTCACGGCGGAATCTGCGCTTTCTTCGCCCGCTGTGATCATGGCTGTGATGATGTGGTTTGTCAAGGCGACTTCCGCGTAGGTGTTTCTCTGTGACTGGAAGTAAAGTTCAACAATGGAGATTTAAGTATTTATTCCGTAATTTAGTACGACATCCATTCATATATGTCCCGCCTCGAGAAGTCACAGAGAGGCTGTTTTTAACGCTCCGCGTGCTTTAACTGAGCGGTAAACTGCTGTCAGCGTCTCTGCAGAGCAATATGTTGACTGAGATATGGAGGATGGAGTTCTGTTTATGTGACTTATTGCAGTATTCGCTTATCCTGGCTTTGGTCGTCTTATTACTGGTACGTTTATATATCCATTTATATAAATGTTTGTGTTATTGTGTCTGTTTTATGTCCCTTATTAATGCTTGGTTTGTGTAACTTATCATTATTACTCGTTATTGTGATCTTTTTTGATTTCTTAGGTGTGTGTTTGTATATTTATGTGTTTGTGTGTGTAATTGAGGTAAAGATGGTTTTATATTCGCACATTCTTTCTGTGACTGCTTGTAACATGCTCCCCAGATTGTTTACTATGGTACTTTAAATATTCAGTCTGAAATCTCATGCATGTATGACTTGAAAACAACATTAGCACTATTTATTTGTCTGTGAACAATGTTGTACTTTGATAGTCAGTGTCTGCTAATGTGATTTCACTATTTAGAATTTGCAAAAATACTTTTCTGAAATTATTTTAACAGTGGTGTGAAGAGTACTGAAAAATCATACTTAAGTTAAAGTACTATTACTTGCCTAAAAATGTAGTTCAGTTCAATTCATGTTTATTTATATAGCACTTTTACAATGTACATTGTGTCAAAGCCGCTTAACATAGAAGTTCTTGTAAAGTCCAGGTTTCAGAAGTAGAGTAAAAGAGCAAGAAGACAAAGTATCACTCAAAGTATGAGTAAAAAGTAGACCTTACAAAATTACTCAAGAGTAATAAGTATTAGACTAAAAAGCTGATGCATTGTGGATGTGTGTAAACGTAACATTCTGTAGTGCATTTAGTTATTGCCCAGCAGGCACACAACGTCATAAGATGTTAATAATAGGTTAGATTTAGGTTGTGGCATCATGTGACCAAAACTCAATGTCTAGCCAGGTATGTCTTCATCAGGTATAGCAACCAAAATCCAACGTCTGATAGATGTCATAGTGGTAACGTCCACACAACATCAACTGTAACATCATTAGGCGTTGATTTTAGTTTGGACATTGATGTCAGCCTGATGTTGAGTTCTGATGTAAACCCTATTTTCATATCCCAAAAAAATGCAACATCCCTACGACATTGGGGTATAATGTCAATTTGACATCATGTTGACATCTTGTGCTTGCTGGGTGTTTAAGGCCATTTCGGTATCATAAAGTAAACATTCGTCATCTTCTCATCAGTGACCTGCATCTAAATAATCTCTGGGTCATTGTGGATAAAGATTTTGGATATCTTCTTGGACACCTTTAATGCTTCCAAATAGTTTGCTGCATTTATAAATCGCCCATCACTTGAGGTAGTTCATGATTTACCTTCTATGTGAGATTTGATTGGACAGGAATCACAGGACTGATTTTTCTAATCCCCATAGACAAGATAAAATTAAGTAGTGACTGCAGATTGAAAGTAGTGGAGTAAAAATACAGATACAGCACTAAAAATGTACTCAAGGAAAAATGAAAGTACACCGTTAAAAAACTACTTAGTAAATAATAATTTCTGAGAAAAACTACTCGCAGTAGTTTGAGTATTTGTAATTTGTTACACCACTGTATATTATTAAGGAGGAAGTCTAAATGTGTGAATATAGGTGTCTGTGAATATAAAACCAATTTTACCTCAATTGTGTGTGTGTGTGAGAGATAATTGAGATCTTTTAGGAATTCTCTATATCTACTGGATTTACAGTTGATAGTTTTTTGTGTTCGAGTAAAGTGTCATTTTTGTTTTCTTCTGCAAATAACTGATGACATCTCTTCCAAAATTAAAATATAAATAGTCATTTACAGCATGATGTTTACTTTGAAGTAAAGATAAAGATCCCATTCAGAAATATTACATTAATGCTTTTAGACCAGACATGCCCAAACTAGGGACTGCAGACCAAAGTTGGCCCATGGTAATCTTTGATTTGGCCCGCCATGCCATCTGAGAAGAGAGGAAGAATAGTAGTGATTGTCATTTCAAATGTAATGTAACCTATTGTTTGTTTGTTTTATTGTTAAAAGCTAACTGAAATGTGTCAGTTAAATGGTGTAATTGAATCAGATTTAGTTTAAATATTCATACCGTCACCCTATGGATTGTGGACAAATAAAGGTAAAGGCAGATTCTACTTGACTATTGTGTTCTGGGGTCCGTTCTTCGTACCTCGCTTAAATAATCTAAGATGATTTTGCCGATCCTGGATCTTTTAATCTTGATAACTGATCTCTGGCTAATTTGGTTCTTCAAACAAGTTCGTGAATCAGATTAAAATGTCTGGATTAACTGATCTGAGATCGCTGCGTGTGTTGTGAAGGACAGATCTATCGATCCTCGAAATCATGATCAGCAATGCAACGATTGGCTGACGAAACAGCAGCGTAATGACATCATCTGATTAATATTCAATTATCCATGTGAGCAAAATTACATCAAATTAGCAGTCGACGGTTTAAAATAACTTTCCACATATGTTGTGAACTGCAGGCTTTACACTTTCATGTGTCAAGAGTATTCATCGTGTATTTCAATGCATATCAATGTATTTAGTTCTACATTTAAAAAATATTTTCTTTATTACAGTAGCCGTTTTTTTAATCGCTGTATGGAATAACTGGATGTTTACAAAAGCATTTTGATATTGGTAAAGGTGTCTGCAAATTTTGTGAAGCATATTTACTGTCAAAACATGTTCATGACTGCATTAATGTATTATTTCTTTTTTTTTTTTTAAGTCAAATATTCTGCATTTCTATTATCATACACAAATTGTACTAAAGCGGTCTAAAAAGTTCATATCAATAAATTTTCTCTTTGTACTTTCATTTCGAGGGTGCAGATTGCAGTTTTGCAGATTGCTCGAATTGCATTTTTGTTAATATAACTTTATTTATTTTATTAATAACTATAACTTTATATATATAGTTAATTTTTTAAAACTATTTTCCCAAGTGTATATAACTACTACTGTAAGAAAATATCATATTTCTGTACTTTTTCTATTTTCTTAGCTTGAACTGACCCGATCTAATCCTGTTTATATGAATTGAACCTGCTTCCGATCAGGTTTGAGCTAGCAGAACTGTTGCTATGACAACAACTCTCAGGTCAGCTTTGAAGAACGAAACGATCCTGGATCATGTCAAATAGTCAATATCCAAATCCAGCTAACTGAGTAATCCACGTACGAAGAACGGACCCCAGCATTGAACTCCATTGTGTTATAAATGTGATTGTTTGTTTTTACTGTTGAAGTTATCATTTCATATGATATACTGTATTACTAAATATGATTTAAAGTATTGTTTTACAATAAATTAAAAAATGTACTCATGGCTACTTTAATGTAATATTATTTGATATATTTACCTTTGGCCTACGACTCCATGATATTTGGTTTTTGGCCCTCTATACAACCCCGGTTTAGAGGATGCAATACCAGCATTTTAACTTGGTGTTTAATTAAATTGGTGGAATAACTATATGATTTTTAATCACGACAAATGAAAATGTGTCAATGTTAGTCGACCAATGTTTATTATCTGCTAAAAATAAATAAATTATAGTAAAAATAAATAGGTAAGGTAAGGTAATGTAATGTGTATTTATATAGTGCATTTATTGTGTATGGCCATACACCCAAAGCGCTTCACAATCATGAGGGGGGGTCTCTCCACACCACCACCAGTGTGCAGCATCCACTTGGATGATGCGACGGCAGCCACAGGACAACAGCGCCAGTGCGCTCACAACACACCAGCTATTGGTGGAATGGAGAGACAGTGATAGAGCCAATTCGGTGGAAGGGGATGATTGGGAGGCCATGATCGTAAGGGCAGATAGAGGGACTTTGGCCAGGACACCGGGGTTACACCCCTGCTCCTTCACGAGAAGTGCCATGGGATTTTTAATGACCACAGAGAGTCAGGACCTCGGTTTAACGTCTCATCCGAAGGACGGCACCCACTGACAGTGTAGTGTCCCCTTCACTTTTACTGGGGCATTAGGACTCACGTAGACCACAGGTTGAGCGCCCCCTGCTGGCCTCACAATAGTAATAAAAAGAAAAGAATAGGCAATATATTATTTGACTTAAATGTCATCAGACCTTTAAAAAACAATTAAAACCCATTCAATTAATGTTTATTTCTGTAGCGGTTTTACAATGTAGATTGTGTCAAAGCAGCTTAACATAGAAGTTCTAGTAGATTGAAACTGTCCGTCCAGTTTTCAGAGTTGAAGTTCAGTTTAGTTCATTGTGGTTTAATTTTCAATGCTGAAAGTCCAAACACTGAAGAGCAATTCCACCGATGCGCAGCTCCACAAGTCCCAAAGAAAGCAAGCCAGTGGCGAGGAACAAACTTCACCCTCAACAATTTATCCGAACCCATATCTAGTAAATCCAGTACGTCCAGACAATTTTCAAGTCCACAGCTGTATATAGTGACACTTGTGTTCATCTTCACCAATTCATCCAGTTGAACGAGTTTGTTTCTCCTCTGAGTCATACCTGTTTGTTCTCATCTCTAGGTTGTTATTGCTGCTCACGTCACTGCGAAGATGGTCGATCAGAGTCGCCACGAGAAGGAGAAACAGTTCCTGACTGCAGATGGCAAGCGTGAGGATTTCCCCAGTCTGATGGAGCCTCCTTCAATAGATCTGTCTGTGGTCGTCCCTTCATACAACGAAGAACTCCGATGTGAGCTGGTTTGAATGCATTTTCAAGTGTGTAAACAGTAAATGTGCTGCACGTTATTTAGCAACCAAAAACAGAAGTATGTGCACATCTGAGATTCTCGAAAAAGTAAAAAGAAAATCAGCACACTGCAACTTTAGCTCTCAGAAGGGAGGTATTAAAACAATGTTTCGACCTACATGGACTTCATCAGGTTAAACAACAAAAATATGAGAATTCAAGAAATAGTCAAGCTCTTCACCTCACACCTCCAAACAATAATCACCCCAATTGACCAACAAGTAAACAAGAAAAAATAATAATACAAAAAATCAAAAGAAACCACAACAGAATACATGTGTAAATATAAGACACGTGGATAAACTTACAATTACAAAAAAGATTTCATATCAAAGTCCAAATTTAAACCCCTCGAAGACAAAGTATTCAATGTATGAATGTAAAAAGCTTCCCTCAGCAATAGAAGTCTGTCTATATCCCCACCCTTTCTCGGAAGCTTCACTTGTTCAATGCCTATTTATCGTAATGTTGAAAGGTTATGATTCAATGCATGAAAATGAACAGAAATAGGATTTCATTGATCATTTAATCGTATATTACTTCTGTGTTCAGCAATTCACGTTTTTTAACAGTGTTGTTTTACCGATGTAACCTAAACCACAAGGACATTTAATCATATAGATCAGTGGTTCTCAAAGTGGGTCGCAAGATAAATCACAAATTTATTTTATTAGGCTATTAGAATTACCATATTTTACCAGTAACATACAGAAAAAAAACATTGTACAATATTGTGTACCATTTTATAATGTTATATTAAAAACACAGAAATTGCGTCAGATGCAGCGAATTGTTTTTATGGCACCAGGTTAAACTTTCTGACATCTTTACACCACTCACGTTTAAACGATGAATAGACTTGGGCCCATTGTGTGCAAGGTTTATATATATATATATATATATAACCACTTCAGAGGATATTGGGGGCGCAAGTCTCTGATATTGTTATTTTGGGGGTCGCAGGCTGAAAAGTTTGGAAACCCCTGATGTAGATCACTTTTTTTGTATTGCAAGAAATCACTCCTTTAATCTTGAACTGCTTACCTGAATGGGATGACTAAAGGACTGACGTTTAGTTACAGTATGTGCATTGACCACATCTATAATTACCTTCAGTGACTGAGAAAGGATTATCAGAACGTTCAGAACCTTAATCCACTCTCGTTTGTCGCTCATTTAAAAACAATTCATAGAGGACCTTTACAACAGTGTCTCATAACAGGATCTGAATTTAATATATGCCTGTGTCTTCATGCTTTATTTGCAAACTTATTACTCAAAGCTGAATTCTAAATAATCAAAATCTGTGTATTTGATGGTTTTGGTGATTTTCAAATATTTTCAAAACGAGCCGCAGCTTCTTTAATCCATTTTGTAGAATAACCACTCTCATAAAACCGTTGACATAATTCCTTACGTTGTTTATTATATGTTTCAGTACAAGTACAAATCTGTTACGTTATTTTTCTTATTAGAATGTGAACTTTTAAGGCTTGCCAGGTTTTCACAATGAAATGGACAGATTAGCCTAATCCCTAAACTCTAAATAAGTAAAAATTAATTTTTGACGTCAATGAATGCATTATAGTGTTTCTTTCTCTTATTTATCTCTATTAAGGTATGGTAAACATTACATTTTCCTAGATAAAATCATCTTACCTTCAGTTTAACAGCCTATGAATCAAATCCTTCAGCTGCTTGTTGTAATGCTTTTTTTTGTTTGAATATATATTACTTCACAATTAACACATTTTCCTATTAAAATCATTTTTATTAGTAAATATAAAGAGATTTAATGGACTTTTTTAGTTATTATTTTTCAAAAAAAATCCTGCTAACTGTTACTATGGACACGAAAACAACACACTTATACAGTCTCTTATGCTGATGATACACAGGGCAACTTTTTTAGCAATGTTGCAGGGCAACTTTGGGAAATGATGCCATAAATGGGCAACCAGGTGAGACACAGCCTAACTAATTATAGCAATGGGCTACAGATACAATGCTGTTGTCCACCACCCCCACCCCCCTTTATATTTATTAAAATAATAAAAAAAATATACAGTACATTCATTAATCTAAATGACTAACCACACACACACACACACAGACACACACACACACACACACACACACACACACACACACACACACACACACACACACACACACACACATACATATACACACACATATATATATATATATATTATATATATTGCTTTAACATTGTGTATATATAAACAAAGGCAAAAAATGAAGACAGCAGTATAATAGATCACTATAATACAAGCCAAACTTAACATTGTGTATATATAAACAAAGGCAAAAAATGAAGACAGCAGTATAATAGATCAGTATAATACAAGCCAAACTAGGGAAATGCAACACATCACTGGCCCACTGTTTAAAATATGGGGGAAATTATTATTTGCAATTGATTAGAATCAAGCGTCTTGCCAAAAGAGAAGTAAAGACAATGCAGTATAATTCACTTTTTGACAAATTTATATTTTCACATACAATATCAGAGATAGCAGTTAAGGGATTTGCACAAACATCTTTACAAAATATTCTGGAGTAAGATAAAAACAAAAAATAAACATTTAAACAAAATACAGATAATCTGGGACATTGTTGCCCATTCTTAATAGAAAAATAGCCAACCAACATCACTCTGCAAAATTGTCCTGCAACATTGCGCGAAATGTTGCCCTGTGGATTATTAGCATTAAGGACACTGACCTGCACCTAGGCCTGCCACAATAATCAATATATCAACTAATCCTACAACACATGCCATGGACATGACCTCAATCATTTTTGCTGATGCAATATATATCGCCTCCATACATAAAATACATACATTCCATACATTCTAGCAACATTTTTAGCAACATTTCTAACTCTATTGAAGGTGTCAGTGTCAATAGGGTTAAAACAACACTGTAGTATTTACTATAAATTACTGAAAATAGATCTGGTAGCAGATATCGCAGCCTCTGTTACTTTTTACTTTGCACTTTTTTTGTTAACATTTATTATTATTTATTTAGGATATGCGCTTTCACATTCTGATTCCAATGTCTAATTTAATAAATTGTTAAAATGACTATAATAAAATTTAATAATTTTAAGAATGAAATATGTTGTGTTCTTTGGAAGAGTGTACTTGCATTCTGAGTGTCTGACATTATATAATGAGTGGCATAAAATGGTCTTAAAATGACAATAATATAGTTTATCGCAATATATTTTGGTGCAATATATTTTACAATAAAAATAGATACTGTGACAGGCCTACCTGCACATTTCTTGTGCATGTACTTTGTTTAATCAACCTAGTATTTTTCTGTCATTAGTAGAATATACATTTGGTTGAGTAAGATATTTCAACGCCACAATTTCAGGAAAATACAATATATCCGATATCTCAAAGCTTATTTTATATTTTATATTTATTTATCTATTTATTTAATTGTTTAACCAGAAATGCCCCATTGAGATGCATTACCTGTTCTACCAGGGAGTACTGGTCAAGACAGGCAGCATAGGACAAAGTTGCAAAAAAAAAAAAAAAAAGATTTTATTATAATAATAAATACATGTCACAACACATAGACACAAAAATAGTAGAAACCATAGGCAATTGTTAAAACGAGCACTGTTCTAAATTAACAGTATTTAAAATATTTTTAACTATAGTGATCGATGGTATGACTTCATATGTAGTATGTCTTGAAGCTCATTCCATACATATGGAGCATACTTGGAGAATACAGATCCACCTAACTCTGCGTGGGAAAAAATGGCATCTTAAGCAAGTGTATATCTGCTAATCTGGTTTTGTAAGTAATTGAACAGTACTCCAACAAATTTGATATATACTGTGGTAATTTACCAACTAAAGCTTTAAAAATGAAAACTAAAACATGTTGTTTTCTCCTTAACTGTAAAGGGGTCCATTCTGTGTTTTTTTTTTTAAAATTTTTTTTTTAATATATATATATATATATATATATATATATATATATATATATATATATATATATATATATATATATATATATATATATATATATATATATATATATAGTTACAATGATGTATGCGTGCAAATGAACCAGTCACAAATCTTAGGGGACTATGATGAACAAAATCTTTTTTTTTTCTCAAGACTTTAGACCGTTGAATAATAAAAACAACCCACAACTAGAGCTAGACTATATTGGAAAAAATTGACATTGCAATATTTTGTTTTGCTGTGATTTATATTGTGATACGAGTACAATTTCACCAGACATCTTGGATGGCTCTCTTTGGAAAGAATTCATAATTTAGACTGATTGGGATTTTTCTGGAAGATTATAGGGATTATTCTGTATTATTATTGGGAAGAGTCTCACCATATTCAGGTGCATACATTGAATAATTGAATGTAAAATAACACTATATAGTCTTCATCATATAAATACTTCAATAAGTGCATCTTTTCAATTTCATATGCCTGAATACTTTTAAACTCTTGTGCCTGAATGCATACACATTCACAAGCCTTAAAAACACATGCAAATGTTAAACTTTCACATCATTGTGGTTCAGCTCTTCAGTGAATTCCAAAATCTTCTTTGTTCTGATCTGTGACTCCTTGAAAAAACTATAATCCCAACATATAAACTGAAGATTGCACTTCAAAATGTGACTATTTTAGATGTGCACATTGCGTTATTGATGCTGAAACTAGATATTGTGCAGCTCTACTGCAAACACAGATGAAAATTAGCCAAACTCCACTGATAAACACAATCTTGCCAATCATAATGACTGTCATGCATTTTAATGTGATTCACAGAATAGACACAACAAATCTTGTCAGGGATATATAGAACAAGAATTATTTTATGGCTAATTACTAAATTAATTGTTATTAAATTCCTTATTCGCTAACACTATCCTTTAAACTAAAATGTTCAGATTAAGTTTTATTTTTGCATAAATATCTCTTCTGCTGAATGATGATGGAAATTATTCATATCTTGATTTTGTTTTTATTTATAGTAAAGGTATCTGAGACATTAGACACTTTCTGTGTGGAAGCATTTGCCATTGGGAATTTACAATAATGAATTTAGGTTTATATAAAAAGCAAATAATTGCATGTAAAGTGTCCAGTGTCTCAAATATTTATTTTCTGAAAACAAATGATCACAATATGATTGATGCACACACCTAAATGGGATACATCTTTGATATATCAAATACGACTTTCAATCTGCTCTTTGATTAAAGAGGATTTATATTGATAATACTTATCTCTGTCCTATCACAGTGCCTGTTATGATGGATGAAGCAATGGACTACCTGGAGAAAAGACAGGTGTGTTTTTCATTCGTGATTTTCTTACACTTATGAAACAACAGGTTATAAATGCCTCATTTGTTGTTCTTTGTAATAAAAACGTCAGCTGTGATTTTGTATTATAGCATATGTGCTTACAAATACATAGTGTCATATAAATTTATGTAATAAAAATTCAAGAATTGTCCTGTAAATCTCTGATCGTTTTTGCCACTAGATGTCAGTGCTGAATCTAAAGTGACTCTTGTTTTGCAGAAGGAGAATCCGTCGTTCACTTATGAAGTTATTGTTGTAGATGATGGCAGCAAAGACAAAACTACAGAGGTGGATTTGCTTCGTATTGCTATTAGTTGTTCTAATAAATTACTGAATACAATTAATGTGCTTGTTTGAAAATGTAATATGTATTTTCAGGTTGCCATGAAATACACCAAGAAGTATGGAGCAAAAAAAGTGAGAGTTTTGACGTTGGTAAAGAACCGTGGAAAAGGGGGTGCAGTGAAAATGGTAACTATACTAAATCTTTCTCTTTATTTTCACAGAAAACAAAATGTAATTACAAGTAGCTTGTCATTCATGGGTGTTTTGTGTTTATTAAAACTTTTAAATGGATTTTCCTGCTTTTTGAAGCACAATTTTGAGACCAAACCATAAAACAAATGGCAACAAATTTGTTAAACTTTTCAACATCAAAAGTGGCTGAAACTAAGATCAACATCCCAAAATGCAATTTGAAAACAGTAAATAAATGCAAAACACACCAATGAATCATAAACTACTGAATGTGCTACTACTGTTTAACAGCTATTGTTTTACACAATTAAAGTGATGAATTTTAATGATGAATATTACTTTATTAAAGCTCCGCTTCAACTTTTTTAATTTAACAAATTAACAATCAACTCAATTTCAGCTAGTTGTTGAGTCAAGTTAAAATGTAAGTAATTAAACATATAAATGTCAATCATGACTGTTTATCTGTACGCAGGGAACTTTGAGCTGTCGCGGGCGACTTATTCTAATGGCTGATGCTGACGGAGCCACTAAATTTGCTGATGTTGAAAAGGTGGAAGAAGGTCTTGAGAGCATCACAGAGAAGCCTGTGAGTCGCAATTGTTTTGTAAATAAAAAAATCGACACTTAGTGTATGTGGATTTAATATCCATGTGAAGACAAAACAGCAGATAAGAGTTATCACATGATTAATAGACTTGTCAGAAAATCTGAAAATGTCTTCCTCATATGTCCGTGCAGGATAACATGGCCATCTCCTGCGGATCCAGAGCTCACCTAGAAAAAGAATCAGTGGCTCAGGTAAACGATGCTTCTCAATATGTTGTTCACACCCTATAATGACAAATGGAAATCTACATTTAGTCATTTAGCAGACGCTTTTATCCAAAGCTAATCAATCTAGATTTTATCAATCTAATGATGACTATATTCGCATAAAGATTACCATACGGATCTGTTAATTTTAACTTGTGCACTGCAGTTTCTAAATAAATTAAATATACATTCAAAATACATAGTTGAAGACAAAATGGATTCGCCCACTTGTGAAATTGTAATACTTTTAAAATGATTTTCAAAATGATTTTTAATATAGCATGGACTTTTTTTTTTACAGTTATTCCTATTATATTTTTCTTCTGAATAAAGTCTTAATTCTGTTAGGTAAGCATTTTTTACATTAAAAAAAATAATATTCCAGCCAAAGTCAAGTTTATCGACCCCTTTAATATTTTTCCCAATTTGCTGCAGAACAAACCACTGTTGTGCAGTGACTTAATTAACCTAACTTGTTAACCCATTTAACTTAGTTAGGCAATTAATTTGCAGCTTAAGCTGAATACTAGCATTTTTAAAAATGTTATGTACTGTCATCATATTAATACTTATTAGAAATTAGTTATTACAATCAGTTTTAAAAATTGTTGAAAAAATCTTATACATGACTTGAGAAAACTATTACTACTAATATTAACATTATTAAAATAATAACTACTAATTTTGTTTACAACTGAAAGATCTTGGTGTCTTTGCAAAATGTAAGATATAAACCAAGGCCAAAAACAAACACTTCGTCTTGTCACGCAGATGTCTTGAGAGAAATTTGACCTGTGTTCAGAGTTTTCTGAATTTCAGATATTTTTTTTTTTCAATGCACACATCCACAATCCAGCTTGTGTAACCGATCCAATCTAATTGATAATTTAGAATGTTTTTTTTTCCTGTCAAATCTAGCAGTGGACTCTGGAGCTGCTGTAATGTTTTATGTTACAGTTTACTGGTCTGGCTTGCATACAGTATAGCTTTCATGTACTTCTCGCCATTCATTCCGAAGGTATAACTAACGAAGGTAGAATTTTGGTTAAAATCTGCGGATTTCTGAGGAATTATTTTGGGAGTATCGTAACTAAAACCTTAATTAGTGAAATAAAAAGTTATATCTTTTTAACTTTTATTTAATCTTTAAATTGCAAATCTAATTAGATTCACTTTATTTGGTTAACAAAGCAAGTCTCTCATATAATATTTCTACTAAAAGACAGAAAATATTACTTAACAAACTGTATTGTACATAAATCAAATTAACATTTTTATATTAGTCAATAATATTACTGTAATTAGTTAAAAAACTAAATAAATTTAGATTTACACACATTTACTCAAGTAAATAAACAGAATTAATGATGGGCTAAAAATCTGCGGAATTCTGTGCGCACAGATTCCGTGTGGGCCTGGGTATAACCAACTGTTAATTGTCCAGATTACCATTAGAGCATCTTTGAATGAAGGTATAATTGCACAAGCCCTTTGCAGTGGGGAAAATAAGTAGTGAACACGTCACCATTTTTCTCAGAAAAAAATATTTCTAAAGCTGCCGTTGACTTGAAATTTCCCCTGGCTGTTGGAAACAACCAAGGAAAACAAATCGAATTAGTTAACAAATAAAGCTATGTGTAATACATTGAAATGTTGCAGGAAAAAGTATTGAACACATCAAGAAAGGGAGGTGTAGAAAGGCAGTGAAAGCCCAGACAGCAGCTGAAATCTCTCAGTAGTTCTTCAGCAACCCTCTGCCCTTCGTCATTGTAAATGAATATTCGTTGCTTCAGTCCAGCATCTACATTAGCAGGATGATGAAGATGAAACCAGAGTGGACATTTCAGCAAGACACCAAAACAGACAAGGAAACTCTCAAATGCTTTCAGAGAAAGAAAATCAAGCTAAAGAATGGTCCACCCAATCACCTGACCTGAATTTAATAGAGAGTACAAAATAAAGATCAGTTTGGGTAGACGAGATAGATATACTATATAACTGCAGGTTAACTGTGTTTATATATTATAACTTTAACTAATTAACTAGTAGCTTTTAACAGTTAAAGTTATTAGTAACTAATAAAGTTCTGGTCACTAATAACCTTAACTTTTCTGAGTTTGATTGTAATGCAGTATTGTGCATGTTTTGTGAAGCTGCTTTGAAACAATATTTACTTTTAAAAAGCTCTTTACAAATAAACTTTTTGAATTGTATCATTATTGCTGTGGTCTTAACCTTGTTATAGCTTTTACATTCAGAAGGAAACCATATCTTTATCAGTATCGTCCTTGGTGTGTGAAGCAGTAATGATCATGAAGAAATTGTGAATACTTGGGGATTTTCTGCCATCTGTTTGTTTTCCTGACAGCGATCCATGTTCCGGACGTTCCTGATGTATGGATTCCACTTCCTGGTGTGGTTCTTCTGTGTGAGGGGGATTAAAGACACACAGTGTGGTTTTAAGCTCTTCACTCGTGAGGCTGCTCTGAAAACCTTCTCCAGTCTGCATGTGGAGCGCTGGTAAGGAGGCTTACCATTTATTTATTTATTTTTGTTGAATGCGTTTTACTGAAGACATTTTCAGAAAGAAAAGGATTCTCTGTTTTACATGTTTTGTCCACATATAACATACTGTAGGCAAAGCAAATGAAAAGAAAAAAAGGGAAAACAATATGAAAATCATAATAATAATAATAAATAAAAAAACATCCACACAACAAGCCAACTTGTTTACAAAGACCTGTTTGAACAACAGAGTATGATGACAGCACATTAAAACATTACAGAAATGATGCATTATTCCAAGGTTTGTTTTTTTTCAAGGTAACAAGGTAAAAAGGTTCAAGGTTTTTTCAAGGTAAAAAGGATTGCAAATGTTGTTTTGTTTGAGTTTTCTTTTCAAATAGTTTCTAATTTGCTCCAAATGTAACATATAGGTAATTTCTCTAAGCCACAGTTTACATGTAGGGGATTACTTTTTTCCAAAACAGTAGCTTCTGGGCAGTAGTTAAACAGTATGAGAGCAATTTATGTTGTATGGCATTACTTCTCCAATAAGGTGTTTTCTGGTCTTATCTGATGCACTAATAGCAAATCACAACAATCTAGTTTGTTTTTTAGGTTGACAAAACAATCCTATAATAGTCCTGCTCTTAATTTTTTTTTTTCTTGCTTAATCAATGCTATCATTTTCATATTGATTTTAAAGCTTCTGTAGGAGTCCATCTATTAGCTCAATGACGAAACTAACAGCATGGTCGAAGGTTTAACGCATGTAAACCTTTTCTAGTGCTTATGAAAAGAATTTTATTATTTATTAGAATTTATTTATATTAATTTATTAACTCCGAATTCAATCTGACTCCAATTTAAATGATCCTAAAATTTAGATAATATTTCTAATTGTAAGAACGGATCACATTCATCATTTATGACTTAATTTAGAGTTTTGATATTTTCTGAGGTCCGATATTCTAATTGTACGTTCATTAGGGACCTACGTCGCTCAGAGTTCCACGCCCCGGGTTTGCGTTTCTTCTCACGGACAATATGTCGGCACTCTGAAAATAGTCAGAGGATGCAGGATTAACTATATTTGAATAAGCTGGTCGCATTAACGCTTACCTAGTCTTAAAAAAACAGATCCTTAGCCAAGCCCATACAACTTGCTATTCCCAGTGGTCGAATGATTAAAAGGTCTACATATTATCGGCACGCAATGGCTACGAATAATCAAATGCGCCAATTAAATCAATTTCGATTATGCCGTACGATAAGGGTAACGAGACTCCACATAATCTACTGGATACAATGAATTCGCAAAACTCCAGAATTAATCAAAACTTAAAATTTTATTTGTCAGGTAAAATTGTATTCTGCCAATTACATAATAAATCATCAGGAAGCCAATTCAGAGATGAGACTGTAACAATACAACATCCATTTATCAAAGATAAATCAAAGAGTTAAGAGATGCATACCTGACCACAGAAATACATTGCAGCATAAGTCTCAGAGATGCTGCAATGGGGTGTCTTTTTACAAGATCTCCCCCTGTCCTAAAGCACATCTTACCTTATATACTCAAGTCAAAACAAACAGCCATAAATTCAAGACAATAGAAGTGTCACAGAAACCCTGACCTGGTCAATTTGAGGACTTAACCATCTCTTAGGAGGGAGAGCATCTTATCAAGATCTTATAGAAGTCAAAAACCAAATCAACATATACCAGTAAAATATTACTGTAAAATTAAGACCACTTTACCAATCACACAGAGACATTTAAAATGATACTAAACATGAATATAGTGATGCAAGATACACCATATTAAAACCTTGAACATTTTATGTGAAATGTGCTCTAATCAGAAGGTAACATAAGGGTCAAGAAGGGGGGTTTAAGTGGAAGGAGAAGGGGGACTTCTTCGCATTACCCCCTGCTGTTGAGTAGCTCTGTTTCTCCAGCCTGTGATTGCATTGTCAACAGTGATTTGAATAGAACAGTGGAACAGTTGGTTTCTTCATCACTTCTCAGATTAGAAAATCTATTGGAACATTGCATCTTGTCTCATGAAATTCCATAACAGTTCTTATGGTCTGATATTTTGGATCCTTACAGTCCTCCCCTGGTCCCTTGGAGCAATTCTGAGCAGTCTCTAAGGGAACACAAGATCATTTAGATGGCTTTGGCGAGCGTTGGTAGTTGTAGTATAGCGTTGTAGTAGCGATGTCATCACCTGAAATCACAACATTAAAAGCAGCTTCAACATTAAAATGGAGTTATGTTGCTGAACCCCACAGTCTCTTTAGTTGTAGACATACGGTGTTGAGCTTGGGCTCAAGTGGCTGCTCAGGCATTTCTGCCATCAGCTTCGTCGCATTTGTGTCCATTTAAGGTGGTATTCAGTCCATAGGATGACAAAGTTCAATGTGTGATCAAACATATTGCAAGTCTCATTGCACTTTGAGAACCATTCATGTGCATTAGATCCTCCCCTGGTCATTATCTGTTCCACTGGAAAAACCTTTGTTAGCATCAAACATAAGGTGAGGTTCACAGGGCAGTTCATATTTTTCAGGTTAAGGAACAATGTCACTGATGATGCTCTACTGTTTAGGAGACAGCTGGATAACATTTGAATGACCATGCAATAGTTGAATATCAATGACCTTTGCATCACTGTGGAATGGGTAAACACAAAACACAATAACCATGTTCTAAGTGTGAGAGGTAAATAAGATCTTAATAAGTCCTAAATTTAATAGTAATAAATCCGCAGATGCTTCACTCCCATGATGGCAATGTAATTTAGAAAAAGTATTTGATATGAGTAAATTTCAGGACAGGTGCAAAACCAATATAAACAGTTTTTTTTTTTACCAGTGGTATGCATAATAAAAATATATAAAACATCAATAATAAAAATACACAATTTCACAATTAAAATCATAAAATTGACGATATAAATGGTTCAATTGAAAAAAAACATTAATGCAGATTTAAGGTTTAACCAGATTAACCGAAGAATGAAAATTCAAACAAAGTAAGATTTAACATCTTCAGGTAAACTTTTCTCATTCCTGTATTCAATGTACAGGCTAAAGTCACATTCAATAATGCAGGTATAGTTAAGAATTTGGTTAAACTGCTAGTGCCTGCATTTTTAGATTTAGTTGTTTTTATCAATTTTGAGTTTTCAATAGTCACTGTTGGAAAATAGTGGGCCCAACTATTTTGCAACAGGGCTAATGAATGAACATGAATGAATTAAACATTTTGTCCAAAGAGACAAGTAGTCTCATTTAGATTTTGCTAATTCACAAGTGAAATAGTTTGATATGTGACTGTAGCCATGAACAAATTTACTGCACATTACTACATTAATACACAGCAATTTGAAAAACCATAAAGTTACAAAATTGTTTATCACAATTGATATTTAAGTAATATTTCCACATTGTCCTATATGTATGAGCTGAATCATGTATGATATATTTGAATGATATAAATTATTTTTAACCTGGATAGTCGACTTATACCAGTTAAAAATACTGTGAGGTTGCAGTAATGTATGTTGCGTGTGTTTGTGTGCATGAGATGGGTGAGGTTTAATCACAATCTGTGTTGCAAAATTTGGATCCAGCAGTATACTGGGAGGCCATGGAAAAAGACATGTGTTAATGTGTTTGTGGTGTGAAGTGTGATTGGCCTCTTATACCTTTATCACCCATCTCATATCAAGCTGTGTGTCCTGTCTGGTTACAGGCAGGTTTAGGCAGCAATCCACCTGAATGGTGAAATAAATGCAGAGAGAAACACAGTTTTATCTGAGCCTTTACACAAATTATATTAAAATAGATGGAACTATTTTAATTTTCCATTTATGGTCTTAGCCAAAGAGAATTTTGGCATCAAATTAAATGCCATTAGAATTTATGTTGGTTTACAAAGACATCTCATTATCATGATCATGTTTTTGTAAAGCATAAGGTTCAGATAAACTGAGCATTAGTATTTAAATCTAGGCATGTTGTTTAAAATTTCTTTTGCATTTGAACTTTCAGTCTGCCATAATGTGAGTTTCATAAAACTCAGATTTACTGAGATATTTTTTGTTCACACTGGTCAGATCTGTGTTCGAAGCATCGGTTCATCAATTTGGATGCTGTGCTTTTATTTAGCAATGAAAATTTAAAAATGCAGATCAAATTTGAATATACATCTCTATATTTTATACATAGATTTCTGCCAAAGTTAATATTGCACACAACTTTGATTAAATGCCCAATTAAATTAATCTCCTGATTAAATATCAATACTAGGTGGTTTTCCCAAAGAGGGATGATTTAGTTTAAAATAATTTTACCACAAAGTTCCAAGGGAAAAAAACAGATATGTACCTCCCCTTGTTACTTAGTTGCAACTTTAGGTAAACTGTGCAAAGTTTAGGCCAATATACTTTTGTAATGAAGACATTTTCTTTGTTAATGTAATTATGAAATAAACTTTAGCCTCATGGCCAATACTGTACTCCTGCTTGTGGTTTAAACTGCAACTATATTGAGGATAGTACAGCTTTCCACTTTAAGGAGATAAGCATATTTACCATAAAACATAATTGTTTCTCACTTATAGTAAGACAATCGTGTGAACTAAATTATAGGTGTACTTTTAGTGACACAAACAATTATTATATGTTTTTATGGAAATGAAAAAGTGTCTAACACAATTCCAAATATGAAAACGCAATCAGCCTATAACCCTGCCTAGTTAACTAATAAAGTCATTACTATTGGGTTGACGTTTACCGAGAGTATTTTTAATCTAATCAAGTCGATCAGTTTAGCTGGCAAATTTTGGGCAAGTTGAGTTCTCATTAAAGACTCTCGCATAATTAGAAGATTAAGAAATTCATTCTTGTTATTTTTCCTTTCAGTTTTCCCTCTTATCTATTTACTTCTTTCTAATGCTGTAACATTAATAAAGATCCTCTTTTTCTTGTAACCTGCCTTTATCCATTTTACACCTATTCGATTTTCTTTTCCCTTCTTAAATTATGCTGAATCATTTTTGAGAATTAAATGCCATTATAGGCTGTGGTAATATAAAATATCATGATGTTGTTATGATAAGTTATATTATCTTAAAATGGAACGAATTTAGAATAAATTTTATTACTGTACCCTGTAGAGTCTGCTGAGTAATCAGAGAAACTGAACATTAACTTACTGATCTTTTAAGAAGTCTTGCTTCTGATTTGACCATGTGCTTCAGTTGTTCTTACATATTCTCTCTGTGCACCGGATCAAGTTACACTGGGAGCCAGTCGTAAACTTACATTTAGTGAAATGCAAGCACATACTGCTTGAAAGCACAAGTCAATCATTGCTCGGGTTAAAGATTTTTGTGAGTTAATCACACTTTTCTTATTTTGAGCTATGTTAGCAGAAAAGCATTCTTTAGTAGATCTTCTCTGATATGTGAATGTTTTAAATTACTTCTTTAAGAATTCAAATTCTAAAGAAAATATCAGGTCTAATGTTCTCTGTTTGGAGAGAGTTTTTCTTTTGGATGTTTCCTATTTATAAATTTAAAAGTACTGTATATGCCCTCTTTACATTCACATACAAAAGATTCTAGCAAGAATTTTCAGTTCATCTGATTACAACTTTTTGTAAATTCTTAAAATATAACTGCTGCTTGTTTTCGAAGTTGCAAAGTTATTGCAACATATTCAAGAAACAATCCTGAATGGAAATTATTATATTTAGAATTTAGGTGTTAATTTGGAGCTCTCTGTTGAGTATCAGAATAAAATCTGGATGGTGTTATTCCATTTGTAATGCAATCTCTTAAAGAGATCGTAGATTTTTGAGCTTTTAGTACTTCTTCTGCTACACTGCTGCTATTATATCCCTGAAAGGAATGTGGTTTTGTCTAATTCTCAGCCCCACGGAGTAACGGACTCCGATCTAATATTGAGCATTTCCGACTCATTCTACAAAATGTGTCTATATGGGATGCATTTATCTTTCCCTCAACACTTCTAAAAGGCAAATAAGAATTGACTTACCCCAGTAGTTGGAAGAAGAGAAACTCAAACCTCTTTTCGGAGCATTTCTTTTGCATATTGCACTGAAAAGACATCACTCGCCTTAATCTTTCTGGGAGATCACGGAGGGACCGTCACCAACTGTAGGAGTCCATCTATTAGCTCAATGACGAAACTAACAGCATGGTCGAAGGTTTAACGCATGTAAACCTTTTCTAGTGCTTATGAAAAGAATTTTATTATTTATTAGAATTTATTTATATTAATTTATTAACTCCGAATTCAATCTGACTCCAATTTAAATGATCCTAAAATTTAGATAATATTTCTAATTGTAAGAACGGATCACATTCATCATTTATGACTTAATTTAGAGTTTTGATATTTTCTGAGGTCCGATATTCTAATTGTACGTTCATTAGGGACCTACGTCGCTCAGAGTTCCACGCCCCGGGTTTGCGTTTCTTCTCACGGACAATATGTCGGCACTCTGAAAATAGTCAGAGGATGCAGGATTAACTATATTTGAATAAGCTGGTCGCATTAACGCTTACCTAGTCTTAAAAAAACAGATCCTTAGCCAAGCCCATACAACTTGCTATTCCCAGTGGTCGAATGATTAAAAGGTCTACATATTATCGGCACGCAATGGCTACGAATAATCAAATGCGCCAATTAAATCAATTTCGATTATGCCGTACGATAAGGGTAACGAGACTCCACATAATCTACTGGATACAATGAATTCGCAAAACTCCAGAATTAATCAAAACTTAAAATTTTATTTGTCAGGTAAAATTGTATTCTGCCAATTACATAATAAATCATCAGGAAGCCAATTCAGAGATGAGACTGTAACAATACAACATCCATTTATCAAAGATAAATCAAAGAGTTAAGAGATGCATACCTGACCACAGAAATACATTGCAGCATAAGTCTCAGAGATGCTGCAATGGGGTGTCTTTTTACAAGATCTCCCCCTGTCCTAAAGCACATCTTACCTTATATACTCAAGTCAAAACAAACAGCCATAAATTCAAGACAATAGAAGTGTCACAGAAACCCTGACCTGGTCAATTTGAGGACTTAACCATCTCTTAGGAGGGAGAGCATCTTATCAAGATCTTATAGAAGTCAAAAACCAAATCAACATATACCAGTAAAATATTACTGTAAAATTAAGACCACTTTACCAATCACACAGAGACATTTAAAATGATACTAAACATGAATATAGTGATGCAAGATACACCATATTAAAACCTTGAACATTTTATGTGAAATGTGCTCTAATCAGAAGGTAACATAAGGGTCAAGAAGGGGGGTTTAAGTGGAAGGAGAAGGGGGACTTCTTCGCATTACCCCCTGCTGTTGAGTAGCTCTGTTTCTCCAGCCTGTGATTGCATTGTCAACAGTGATTTGAATAGAACAGTGGAACAGTTGGTTTCTTCATCACTTCTCAGATTAGAAAATCTATTGGAACATTGCATCTTGTCTCATGAAATTCCATAACAGTTCTTATGGTCTGATATTTTGGATCCTTACACTTCTCTACAACATGCAAAGAAAGTACAACAGTTAAAATGGGATAGTTCATGCAAAACAATTCTTTTATTTCTTTATTTAACCTGTTTGAGTTTCTTTTTTCACAAAAAAGAAAACACAAAAGAACACAAAAGAATATATTTTGAAGAATGTTGGAAAAATCTGCAGTTTTCTTTTTTCCGCATAGGATTTAGTTCATACTATGGATGTCAATGGCTGCATTTTTCCAACATTATTCATATCATGTTTTGTTTTGAACAGAAAAAAGGCACTTGACCTAAAGTAAATTAGGTATTTTTCACATTTCTTTTTTTTTTGTATAACATGTCAAGATTTTAAGATTTTACATTAATTCAAACCTCAATACCCAAAACTTACCCTAGACAGGCTTAGGGGGAAAAAAAGGTTAAATAAAAACCCTATTAAAAAATATATAATTATAAAAATATAATAAAAATTATAATAATAATTATTCATTATATTTTATAGTAAATTAATTAATTAATAAAATAAACAATAAAAAATAATAATCATAAATAAAAATAATAATTCTAATCAAGCACCAATTAACATTCCACAGTTTCAGACTTCCAGAGCTTCTTCAATATCTCCGTTTTTTACAAAGTTCAAAAACACCTCACAGATTTCACAAAATTCAGAGGATTTTTTCCTTATGTATGTGAGCTTTTCAAGAGCCAAACATGTAATAAGGTTTCTCAACCAAAGTCCAATGGAGGGGCGATTTAACATTTTTCCAACATATGTTTAATACAAGCAAGGCACTGTATTGCTTTAAGTCAATCAATTTTCTTGCTTTAGTAGACAAAGCACAACTGTCTTCATACATATTCAATATACATAATTCAGGACATAAAGGAATTGCAGTGGAAATAAATTGTAAAATATATTGAGCTACCTCCACCCAAAATCTTTGTATCTCTTCATACTCCCACACACAATGAAAAAATGTACCTTGTATCTCAATGCATTGTAAACAAAGATCTGGGATATTAGGGTTGAATTTATTTAATCTTACAGGAGTAATATAAGTTCTCATTATCCAATTATATTGTAGCAATCTCAAACGGGAGTTTAATGTTTTTTTTGTGCATTCAAACTAATTATATTCCAGTCCTCTACTGGGATATCCATATTTGTATCTTGGATTTATGCTAGTCTTTTATTTTCTTCATGATTTTCTCTTAATATGTTATATAATTGTGTAATTCGGCCTTTGATGGAACAATCTTGTTCTGTAAGAGTTTCCAATAATGATCTTGGGGGGAGCTGTGTTGAATTTTTTAAATGTGTAAAAATAAAACTTGTGTTTTAAGGAATATTACATTTTTCTCACATTTCTTTTTTATGTATATATTTTTCATTGTTTTCAGCATAAGAAAATAATCAATAACCTTAACCTTAAATAATCAATAACCTAAACAAAGGCCATTTCACAATAGAATATCTGACACAACACCATATCATCAAGAAAGCATAAAAAACAATTAAGTATAATAAATAAATAATTTACAGAGAAGCGTGTAGGCTCCACAACTCGACATATGCCAAACCAGTCTCGTCTAAATGGATTCCAGTATTTCAAATGACAAATGTCGTCAGCGCAGTATTAGAAGTCAAGATCACGTTTATGTAATAGCCTACATCATGCGATCTCTTTGCTTGCCGCCGATTTCTTCTGCTCGTGCACAAAACTTCTTGCACGCCCTCAAATATACGCTGCTCAACCGCAGATCTTCCTGTGCGCTCTCAAATAAACACTGCTGAAGTGCGATTTAGTTCGTTTACGAGTACGTCTCCAACATTTATTAGATTTGCTAGGAATATTTATGAATGTCTCCAATACCCACAGAGCGGTATTAGAGCATCCTGAAGTAAAGTGAAACGGCTATACGTCGTGTTTGCTGGCCTCACGCATCACACACCTGTCAGTCAGTCAGTCAGTCAGCCAGTCAGTCAGCACGCAACCTTAAAGGGTTAAACAAATAACGCACAGCACTACTACGCTTACAGAAAATTTTGCGCTGTTATAATTCACTTACCCTTTAATACGTTTTGGTGCGATTATTACCAGCTATTAAAATATATAATGTTTTGAATGAGAAGCTGTGATGTAGCCGTGGCGTGATGAATTTTGGCGATGAAAAAATGAATGTAGCGGAAACCATGTACAATTTTAGCTTACCCAATTTACCTATAGCACATGTCTTTGGATAAGCACATGCAAACTCAAAGCCCCCTTTCTCTTGTAGAGTTTATATATTTAATAAAGATTATGAGGACATATGAAGAGTTCAATTGCAAAACCTCTAAATGCCATCAGAAATGTGCTTCCAAAATGAGAATTGTATGTAAAAGTTCAGATATTTCACTTTTACGGTGGTCAATTTTATGGTTAAAGTGGAAAAATGTAAACATTGGAGATTGAGAAATTGCCCATTTTAGAAGAACATTTCAGATGGCATTTAGAGAGTTTTTGCATCTGAACTCTTCGTTTAAATAAAAATAATGTGCATGGAAATAGTATATAATAAACACTGCAATTATAAGGGTTTCCGCTGGGTCTCAAAATGTCTTGAATTTCAAAAACAAAATTTTAGGGCTTAAAAAGTCACTTAAATTCACTAAAATATTGTGTTGTAGGTCTTAACCCCTTCAGACCCTGCGTCCATTACAATGGACATCACATGACAACCCTTTTTTTTTTTAAATTTGGAACATAATTCAGGTCTGGAGGGGTTAAATCATTTTAAACAGGTCTTAACTTTCCTCTGTCCAAGTAAAGCTACCCAATCTGGCCGACATTCAATCACCTATAATCCATCTCAAAACTTCTTTTATTGCAAAGAGATACAATTCACAACAGGTGTTAGATATTTTACAGCAAATTCTCCAAATTAATTTCCCCAATCAGTTAAAAAAAACTAAAGCAACACATCCCATTACATGATCTTCCATCAATACAAATAGTATTTACAGAAGTTACCGGACCATTCTTAAAAATCCCTAGAGTTTAGCCCTGTAGAAGTTGAAAATTTCATTCATAGTGGTCTTAAAAGGGTGTTAAAAAGTCTTAAATTTGATTTGAAGAAACCTGCAGAAACCAATTATTTAAAACAACATATGAAAACCTGTCCATTTTTATTTTACGGCAACTTTAATTCCATAATCCTTTATTTTGTAATTGTTGCAGGGCGTTTGATGTGGAGCTTCTCTTCATTGCTCAGTGTTTTGATATCCCTATTGAGGAGGTGGCTGTTAACTGGACAGAGATTGAAGGTTTGTGCTGTCAGTTGTGAAATATAATTGCACTTTAAAGTGTAGGCAGTTAAATGACCTGATGCTTTACATCACTTAAAGTGCAGGCAATTAAAACACTTGACAGTTAATATGTATTTTCAGGCGACATTTGTCACAAAAATTAACCTTTTTTCCACTATGAGGTAATGACGGCTTCTTTTATTGCATGTTTTAGGGTCAAAGTTGGTGCCGTTCTGGAGTTGGCTACAGATGGGTCTTGATCTAGTCTTTATCAGACTGCGTTACCTCACTGGTGCCTGGAGACTGGAGTCTGAGAAGAAAACTCAATAGCTGATGTTACAGCTAGTGTGCTGTTCGTGAGCTAGCATTGCCACAAATGAGTACACTGCGAACGCAATCGGTGAACAGCAACCATTAGCATTTTATTATCACTGACCGTGCCGAGATCACAAAAGGGGATTGTCTTTCTATTTTTGTTATGCTGTTTTCCATGTTTTTCTTTTACATAATGTTTTAGTTTGGTTTCAAAAAAGCAGATGGTTATTGGCCAAATAAAAACCAAAACAAATCAATAAGTGTTTTTGCATTTGCAACTATTAAGAAAACATTGCACGGATGATGAGTTTCACATTAGAAAAGCAGATTTCATTTAATGCTGAGATTAATAATTGTAATTTGAAAAGAAACTAATTAGGATGTTTAAAATCAGTGGCACACAAATATACACTCACCGGCCACTTTATTAGGTACACCTTTCTAGTACCAGGTTGGACCCCCTTTTTGCCTTTAGCACTGCCTTTATCCTTTGTGGCATAGATTCAACAAGGTGCTGGAAATATTCCTCAGAGATTTTGATCCATATTGACATGATAGCATCACGCAGTTGCTTCAGATTTGTCAGCTGCACATCCATGATTCTCCCATTCCACCACATCTCAAAGGTGCTCTATTGGATTGTGGTCTAGTGACTGTGAAGGCCTTGTGAGTACAGTGAACTCATTGTCATGTTCAAGAAACCAGTCTGAGATGATTCGCATGTTATCCTGCTAGAAGTAGCCATCACAAGATGGGTACACTGTGATCATAAAGGGATGGACATGGTTAGCAACAACAGTCAGGTAGGCTGTGCCGTTAACACAATGCTCAATTGGTACTAATGGGCTTAAAGTGTGCTAAGAATATATCGCTTACACCATTACACCACCACCAGCAGCCTGAACTGTTGATACATGGCAGGATGGAACCATGCTTCCATGTTGTTGATGCCAAATTCTGACCTTACCATGTGAATGTTGCAGCAAAAATCGAGACTCGTCAGACCAGGCAACGTTTTTGCAATCTTCTATTGTCCTCAGTTTCCTGTTCTAAGCTGACAGGAGTGGCACCCAGTGTGGTCTTCTGCTGCTGTAGCCGTCCGTCTCAGGTTGGATGTGCTGTGCATTTAGAGATGCCCATTTGCATACCTCGGTTGTAACGAGTGGTTATTTGAGTAACTGTTGCCTTCCTATCAGCTGGAACCAGTCTGGCCATTCTCCTCTGGCTACGACAAGGCATTTGCGCCTACAGAACTGCCGCTCACAGGATATGTTGTCTTTTTTGCACCATTCTCTGTAAACCCTAGAAATGGTTTTGTGCGCGAAAATCTCAGTAGATCAGCAGTTTCTGAAATACTCAGATCAGCCCATCTAGCACCACCAACCATGCCAGGTCCAAAATCACCAAAATCACCTTTCTTATTCTTCCCCATTCTGATGCTCTGTTTGAACTGCAGCATATCGTCTTGACCATGTCTACATGCCTAAATGCATCGAGTTGCTGCCATGTGATTGGCTGATTAGATTTTTGCGTTGTCGTTTGGACAGGTGTGCCTAATAAAGTGGCCGGTGAGTATACATTTTATAACACCCACGCATACAAACACAGTTGACTGAAATGTCGCCCTGTCTGGCATGTATTCAGGGGCTTTTAATGTGGTTTACTCAATGGTCTGCTCTGCACCCTGGAGAGACCATCCTGTTTGTCCCCCCTTTCTCTCTACCAGGAAGGCATTTGTTCCTGTCAGGCACTCCAAAAGAGGTTATGTTACAATATTTCACATGGGACATTTATTTTTTTAGATTAAAAGATAAAAGCTGCTTTTGAAGTATTGTATTGTCCCCAGTAAACGTAAAGCCTCGTCAGTAATGTACATAATCCTGTGTGCACCTTGATTGAAGAGGATCGTTTTGCGGTGTGCTTTTATTGAAGGCAGATTCCCCCCTGCCAGACTTATTTGATCAAAGAGAGCTCTAAATATGCGAGCTGTCATTATTGGGAGTATTGTTACGTTCCCCTGCAGTTGTTGTAAACTGTGAAAATGTCAAACTTCTAGACTCTCTGTCGCCATCCTGGCTTGCGTCATTAACTGGACAAGTCACTGTACGCACACAATCGAAGTGTATCCATCCGCGCAGAGGAGCGCGAGGAAAAATAGGGCTATCGATAAACAGCTTGGCGCTCCGCCAATCTGGCAACCCGTCTGTTTTGCGTTAACAATGCGAATTTATGATTTACACGAAAGTCTGCAAGCATACAACAGATATATTTTCACTAAATAGCTGTTTTAAACTATTTATGAGACTAATTGAATGTAACTATTTTAATATTAGGCTTCACAGTTCCATGTTGAAACAGGTCGATGCTCCCTATTAATAAGTTAATAAGGCTTGAGCCTCTCAATGGAATCCAAAACAAATACTAATTTTGACAATATATAGGAATACGAGAATATATAGTGCTCAGACAGCTTCTCATTCTGTCAGACAGTATTTTCACTTTAGGTTTTCAAAAAGCTCACAAACAACTCAGAAGTTTGGTACTAAAAGTTTAGTGGGAAGCCGCTCACGTGATTAATGTTGTTCCGCTTCAGCATCCTCTGATGATTCACTGACTAAACGTCACACTATTTATGACCTTTTGTCTAATAAATAACAAACATGACAAAGTCATTTGAAAAATTGATCGTAGTAGTTTTGCGTTTGTATTTTAAAGGGTTAGTTCGCCCCCAAAAAAGATCATTTCGGACGTCGATGGCTGTTTTCTTCAAAATATTTTTCGTGTTCCACAGAAGAAACTATTTGAAAAATGTGGGAGTGTTAATATATATATATATATATATATATATATATATATATATATATATATATATATATATATATATATATATATATATATATATATTTTTTTTTTTTTTTTTAATATATATATATATATATTTATATATATATATATATTATATATATATTTTATATATATATATATATATATAATATCTTCGATGACGTCGATGGCTGTTTTCTTCAAAATCTCTTTCGTGTTCCACAGAACAAACAATTTGAAAAATGTGGGAGTGTTAATATATATATATATATATATATATATATATATATATATATATATATATATTATATATATATATATATTATATATATATTTTATATATATATATATATATATATATATATATATATATATATATATATATATATATATATATATATATATATATATATATATATATATAAAACTAAATAAGCGCTATATATGTGCTAAAATAACACAATGGAACCAGATAACGTTCTGTAAAAAAAGTAAAGTTATAACAATAAAACGCCATATTAAGCATTAAATTAATTAAAATTAACAACATGCGTGCAGTTTTGTTAGTTTGTTGATGTCTTAAAGGAATTGTTCACTCTAAAAAATAAAAAAGATCATTTTATTCATCAACTTGTTCCAAACTAGATTGAGTTTCTTCTGTTGAAAAGAAAAATAAATATTTCACAGAATGTTGTAGTCATTGATTTCCATAGCATATTTGTTTTTCCTACTATGAGAATCAATGGTTACAGGTTTCCAACATTGTTCAAAGTATCTTTTTTTTTGCGTATGACCAAAAATGCCTAAAGTTTAGAAAAACAGTAAATAGTGAATAGTTTTTACTTTTTATGGTGAACTATTACTTTTAAAATGTAATCAAATAATTACTCGTTGTTTTTCTGTTTATTATTTCAATAGTTCAAACCTAGGTTTAGAGGACATTTTAAAAGTGGGGGGACAGCTGAATAAGATCTAAAAGTTTACGTTCATATTTATTAATCACCTGTTTCTAAATGGACTGGCTGAGTGATTGGGACGTATTCCACCCACCCCTACGCTCCCCAGTATCCAGCCACAAAATGTAGTTGCGTTACCTTACCAACATTTCGCTGCTGGAGCGTTTTCAACCACATAAGTAAGTTTAGACAAAATAATAATAACAAACACTATTGTGTTCATTTTCAAAGAATATTTCATTTGAACGTATAATCTAACAATGTCGTGAAAATCTAACCACTTTCACTTTGCAGCTTTTTCCAAAAGGCGCATCACTTCCTGTGACAGGGACAACATCTGTCCGCGCCTTAAATCAAATTAAAAGTGAAACACCGCTGCCCACAGTGTGTGACCTGTGTTTCTCTGAGAGGAGCTACTCTTTTGAATGGGATGATCCCAGTGTTTGTGTGTGTCTGTCTGCCGTCCTGGGAGAGATCCAGGAGCAGCGGATGAATCCAGCACGCAGGCGCTGAGGCTCCAGTCAGACTGACGCCGCTGCATCCAAACACACGCGCCCGCTGAACACCTCCAGTCGGCGCGGGACCCAGCGCTCGGCGGCGCGGAGCTATTATTCGACCCGGCACGCTGAGGTAAGGGATAAAACGCGTTTTATGTACCACTATTAATGTTGTTTTGTACTTAAAACTTAAAAGCCAGAGTTTGATAAGATGACAAAACACATGAAGCCTACTTTTAACTCGTTTAGATATAATTTATAGGATATTTTATAAAGTTACTTAACGTTACTTATTTTAAGTCATTGCACCGGGAGGCTGCGTAAACACAAATGTTTTGTTTTGTTTGTTTGGTTATTATGCCTCTCTGTTTAATGATGCTCATCCACTTTAAAGACTCGTGACAGTTGTGTACACCTGGATTAGTGTTGCCAACTATTACATTTGAACCTTTCTTAAAGGAAAAAAAAACACCGGTCAGTGGATGGAAAGGATGTGTAAGCGCGTTTGCGGGGGAGTTTAGGTGATTAAGCCTATCTCAGCACTCAGACTTCCAGACGCCAGTTTCATAAGGACACACTGCCTTTGAGAACAGCAGATGTGGGCTGTTCACCCTACAATGATCTGCCTGAGCCGTGGTTAAAACTCAAGTGTGTTTTTATACACTGATATGAGTCGTATACAGGTGACCGCAAGGAACACAAAAACAGTCAATGGTCAGTTTTTGGAAATTAAGATTTATACATAACATGAAAACTGCATAAATACATTTTCATTAATGTATGGGTTGTTAAGAGAACAATATTTAGCAGAGAAACAGCAATTTGGAAATGTTGAATCTGAGGGTTTAAACTTTATAAATGTTCACAAAATTGGATTTAAATCAATCAGCTGTGCACATTCCTAAACAAAAAACAAGTTGTGATATATTTACAGTAGGATATTTACAAAATGTCTTCATGGAACATGATCTGTACTTGATATTCATTTGATTTTTGGCATAAAATAAAAATGTAAAGTTTTTACTATTCCCACCTACAAGTATACTCGTGCAACATCAGACTGGTTTTGTGGTCCAGGGTCACATATGATTATTTGATTCAGCTATAGGGGCGTAAACACCTCTGGTATCACATGCAGTAATGTTTTCAGAAGGTATTATTTGCCTGCTCGGGTTAAAGATGGACTCGAGCATCTCTGGTTTCAAGTGCTCAAACGACATTGATTTTTGGCAGATCGTTTTCGGCATCAGAAAAGCTTGTTCAGGAAAGGGAGAGGTGAGATGGGCAATGATGAGAAACACTGTTTAGACCTGTTGATGACAACAATAACTCAGCAGTTATTCAGAGGTCTGCACTGAGGAAATAAATGCTGTTTTTGTTGTGTTGTGCTCTATATCAGAGATGTGCAATCTAGGGCCCGCAGGTCAAAGTTGGCCCATACCATTACCTTTGATTTGTCCCATTTGAGACGTGAGGGAGAATGATGGGGAGGTGGTTGGGGTTGACAGAAATTGTCATTTAGAATATAATGTAACCTTTTGTTAGTTTTGTTTTGCATATGAACCTGATCTTTAAAAATGTAAATACTGATGCTTAACGGATAGAGGGCAATACACAAGACATCGGCGAGCAAATCAAAGCAAAAGCAGGTGCAGCTTATGTATTCAACATTGAACTCCGTTGTGGTATGGGATTGTTTACTACATACTGCATTAGTTCATATAATTTAAAGCAATATTTTGTAGTTATTTTTAAATACTAGTAATACATTAGGATAGCACTCATGCAATATTTGATTTAACAGTTTGGTATATTTACTTTTGGCCCACAGCCCTTGGTCAAGTTTGGTTTTTGGCCCCTCACAAGAAAAAGTTTTGGCATCCCTACTCTAAAGAGTGAATCTTTCAAAAATGTACACCATATTTTACCTAATAAAATAGAATTTTACCTTTATTATATTATAATATATTATTATGTTTGTTATGCATATAATGTATAAATATAATACATTTATTTTGCTCAGAGTTTTTAAAAAGTTCTTTGTCATTTTTTCATGATAGTAAAACATTATTTTTTGTTCATGTTAAATATATAAATTTATGATTTACTAAAGACATAATTGTTATTTGAAATTCTGTTAAAATAAATAAAATATTATTTTAATTATATTTAAAAAAATACATTTACTCAAATGCAAACTGCATTTACTTAAAATATTTTATTTAAAAATAATAATTTAGTTAATTTTATATTTAAAATTATTTATCATGATATTTATTAATCTCTAAAATGATATAATAATAACAACAATTATTTCAATTAAAAGACTTAAGATTCTTCTATTTATTTCTATTTCAGTTTGTATAAATTTATGTTCTTATTAATATTTGAAAAATATAATCACCAATTTATATTTTTAAAATTAACATTTTTAATCATATATATATATATATACATATATGTATATATGTATGTATATATATATATGTATATATGTATGTATGTATATGTATATATATTTATATATATGTATATATATGTATATATATATATATATATATATATATATATGTATATATATGTATATATATATATATATATATATATATATATATATATATATATATATATATATATATATATACATATATATATATATATACATATATATATATATATATATATATATATATATATATATATATATATATATATATATATATATATATATATATATATATATATATATACACACACACAAGAAAATGAATGAATATATATATATATATTCATTCATTTTCTTGTCGGCTTAGTCCCTTTATTAATCCGGGGTCGCCACAACGGAATGAACAGCCAACTTATCCAACAAGTTTTTACGCAGCGGATGCCCTTCCAGCCGCAACCCATCTCTGGGAAACATCCACACACACATTCACACACACACTCATACACTATGGACATTTTAGCCTACCCAATTCACCTCTACCGCATGTCTTTGGACTGTGGGTGAAACCGGAGCACCCGGAGGAAACCCACGCGAAGGCAGGGAGAACATGCAAACTCCACACAGAAACGCCAACTGAGCCGAGGCTCAAACCAGCGACCTTCTTGGTGTGAGGCACAGCACTACCTACTGCGCCACTGCCACGCCCTATATACGTCAGAATTAATAGCCCCTCTTTAATTCTTAGATTTTTTTTTTCCTTTTTTAAATATTTCCCAAATGATGTTGAACAGAGCAAGGAAATGTTTACAGTATGTCTGATAATATTTGTTTCTTCTAGAGAAAGTCTTTTTTGTTTTATTTCTACTAGAATAAAAGCAGTTTTTTATTTTTTAAACACCATTTTAGGGACAAAATTATTAGCCCCTTTAAGCAATTTTTTTCTTGCCTAATTACCCTAACCTGCCTAGTTAACCTAATTAACCTAGTTAAGCCTTTAAATGTCACTTTAAGCTGTATAGAAGTGTCTTAAAAATATCTAGTCAAATATTATTTGCTGTCATTATGAAAAAAAACAAATAAATCAGTTATTAGAAATAAATTAATAAAACTATTATGTTTAGAAATGTGTTGAAAAAAATCTATCTGTAAAACATTAGTTGGGGGAAAAATAAACAGGGGGGCTCATAATTCAGGGGGGGTCTAATAATTCTGACTTCAAGTGTATATGTATAAATATATAAATAATTTGTAAATACACTTTTCCATGTCAGTCGTGCATATTTTTTTCATATTTTCTTCCAGCTCTCATTATCTAATAGTTAATACTATAATTACTATAATACAACACAAAAGATTTATAAAATAAAATGTTCTCTGATGTGCATCTTTTTATTTTTTTCACCAGATAATCACCATCAACCACCTGAAGAAATCATCTCTGTTAGGGCGTTTATCCTACATCATTGTCTACAAGAAACAACCCGAATCTCCTGCACAAAAGTGATTTAAAATCAACCCGTCTCACGATGCACTCCTCTACCTCCATCACATCGCTCTTCTCCTTCACCAGTCCGGCTGTGAAGCGTCTGCTCGGCTGGAAGCAAGGAGACGAGGAGGAAAAGTGGGCCGAAAAGGCTGTCGATTCCCTCGTGAAGAAGCTGAAGAAGAAGAAAGGAGCGATGGAGGAACTGGAAAAGGCTCTTAGCTGTCCAGGTCAGCCCAGTAAATGCGTGACCATCCCTCGCTCTCTAGACGGAAGGCTCCAGGTGTCTCATCGGAAAGGTTTGCCTCATGTTATTTACTGTAGAGTGTGGCGCTGGCCCGACCTTCAGTCCCACCATGAGCTCAAAGCGCTCGACTGCTGCGAGTTTCCATTCGGATCCAAGCAGAAGGAGATCTGCATCAACCCATATCATTACCGCCGCGTCGAGACGCCAGGTGCAGATCAATACACAGACCACTTTCTCTTGTTTTTCTCCTGCTTATTGATTATAGCTCGATGCATTAGTGTCTGTCTGCCTATCTGTGAACAGGGGGGTTTGTCACACCTGCCAATGTCTAGGCAATATTGATTATTATTTATTTATTAAGTTACTTTTACCAGCAATGAAACTGCATGTAGATTAATTTATTAAGACCAAATTGAATAGCAAATACATTTATTAATGATCATTTTTATATTATTTTTGTTGTTGTTTTTGTTGTTGTTGTTAATATTAAAAATAAGAAATAGCGCTGTTACTAATTTTACTCTATATAATAATGATATATATGATAAAAACCATATAATAATATTAGTAACAACAAGAATTATTATTACCTAAATATAATAATAATATTATAAATGTTGATAAAAATGTAATAAAAAAAGAAATATATCTACAAAAAATACTGAACTGTAACTTATTTCAGAATAATAACAATAATAATAATAAAAATTAAAAGAAAATAAACATCACTATAATACTGCTGAACTGGAAAACATTTTTTAAAATAATCATAATTTGTTTTTCTTTATAAAAATAAGTCATTTTATTGTTACATATATTTGTATTATTTTAATTTTATAGCAGTAGTGTAGTTTGAAATTATACATTTGATATAAACCAGAATTGATACCAGCTTTTATGCATTATTTTATAATGAAAACACAGAATAACCAGCTGAAGGACATCTAATGTCATTTCAGTTATTCATATTTTTTATAGTCCTTTAAAGTAATTATAATTATAATGAACAGATAATATATTAATTAGAATTTTTAATCAGTGAAGAGATAGCACTCTGATCATTTTGAACTGTTAAATATTCAGTAATTCGAATTATTATTATTTTATTCAAAGTTCAAAAATTAAACCAGTAAATAAACAATTATTATCATTTTAACCTGTTAAGTATTTATTATTAATAATAATTTTAAACAGTTTTAATATTTAAAAAAAAGCTCCAAATAAGAAAAATGTGGAACAGTATGGAAAGCGCAAATAAAAAAATTGTATTTCATTTCAGACAGTACAAAAAAAAACATTATTTAATGTGTTCCTCGTGATTTATTATTATTATTTTTTTAATGAACACATTCCAGTTTTGTTTTTTATTCCAATTTTATTTTTAATATCAACCTGTAAAGTATATTAATTATAATGATAAGTATAATAATGATTTTAATAAGTCATTAATCAATGCAATCTAATCAATGTAATCAATCAACTTTAAAGTCTGGTGACAAAATATTAGTTTATTATTTACCCTATTAACGAGCAGTTTCAGCAAGTAGATGATAGTTTTACTCTTTTTTTTAAATTATTTATTTATTTATTTATTTATTTATTTATTCATTTATTTATTTATTTATTTTCTCTCTCTTCCACTAGTAAATTAATATTGACTGTTAAATTGATTATTATCTTGGATCTATTATTTTCTGTATTAAGTAGTGCTGTTTTAAAAATAATGTTAAAGGTGCAGTAGGTGATTGTCTTCAAAACTTTTTAAACCCCCGAATCAATATCGGAGTTACTTTTGCACGAGAAAGGATGACACCATGGCTGAAGTATTTCTTTTAGACAGGTAATGTTATGCCTTAACTATTTAAGTCAGACTAAGCTGATGTAGATTGTGTTGTTCCAAATGGGTTGTAGGCACAGAAGAGTTGTTCAGCCACTAAAATCTTTCGGCGAATGACTGATCTGATGATTTTTCAATTTCATAAAGGCCTTTTACAGTATCGATAATGTAGATTTTTTTTAGTTTAACAACAAAACATCAGTGAATAGCGTTATTCTGCCTAGCCTGCTTTACTGAGGCGAAGTTGGTTTTATATTTAACCTGTGAACCATGTTGAAAGTAGTATGGTAAACAATATAGGTAGCGCGTGCTACCTATATTGTTTACCATACTACTTTCAACATTGGGTCTGAAACAATGACTGTAAAAAATATGGACGACGCGACAGCCCTTTTTCCCATTGAACGCCTTGAGGGCAAAACGCCTGCTTGACGGGCACAAACTGTCGCAAAAGACTGCTGAAATTGGAGCCAGACATGCGCAGAAGGATTGTCTGATGGAGCCAGAGGAGGAGCCGCGAAAATGAGCAGAGTCGAGCTTCCAATCAAACGCTTTATGTAAAATCAACTACGCCCCCCGAACTTCTCAGCATGCGTTTGCTGTCATATCAACACAAATGGATGTAATAAAGTTAAAAAATATGAGGGTTTTATATATTCAATCGCGCCAGCTCCAGGCCGCAACACATAACTTACTCGCGGCGTCGCGGGCTGATTCCGGCTCACATGCGGCAGCGCCTGCTCGCTCGGCCGCCGCATCTGGCTCGATTGACTCGGGCTGGAATTGGGTAGTGAGTCCAGGCATCCGGAGTAAGTCCAGCAGAGGTAACATTAGTCAGTCTGAGCTCTAAGAGATAAGTCTCCGGCAGGCGAGAATCTAGCCGGAACTGTGTTTTGCTATCTGGGTGGCTAGGCGTGTATCAGCAAACTAATAAAGCCCGAAAAAAGCCCTGAACTTAGCGAATAAACAGTGCTCCACCAGGATCATGTATGTCAGAAACTATAGTTTACTGCTGAACTCATTTTGTCATGGTAAAATAACACAGAAATCGAATAATAACATTTCAGTCTACTTCAGTCTCCTGCCGAAGCTCAGACGCCGCGCTTTGAGAAACTGTCAATCACAGCTGTCAATCACGATGACACGCCCAGCATTAAATTACTGCTAAAAACAAACTGTTTACAAAAATGAAGATCTGCACCTATTTCAGCACAATAACCAGTGCCTTAAAATTCAATTTTATTGCAAGTGTAATATTTTTTTTTATTTGGGCTCAAGTCTCCTTCATTAACACGGAGGAGGCGGGCTTTATGACTTGTACTGCTGCCAGCCCCCAGGGGGCGATCTAACGGCCGAAACCTTCACTCAAACGTAGGCTTGCGGCACACTTGGTCTGAAATAGCATGTAAGTATGGCTTAGTAATAAGTGTAATTCCTGCAGGCTGCCGGCCAACCACTAAGCAGAGTCGCTATAGGACAGCACATAAGAGAGGGTTATCTGTCATCTTTAAGGTGCATGAGCTTATGTCTCAGGAGGCGTGGCTTTGGACGGCAGGGGAGGGACTGTGTTTCTAAGATATTCGGCTAACCGTTTAGCATTGTGGCAGATCACCTACTGCACCTTTAATAAAGGCTTTTAAATAGTTTCTTCACTTTCTTTTTGAGTGCCTTGGACTTATGATTTCATTGTTTATCTCTTTGAATGCCTTATCCAAAAAGCACAACACATTAATTACCCCTGAAGATTTTGGATTTATAGATGGTAGCTCTGTTTGATACTGTCACAAATGCAGATTTTTACTTGTGTTTAGAGTGTATATTTATTTATTGTTTATTAACACTTATTTTCTTCTTTAATCAGTTCTACCGCCGGTGCTAGTGCCCCGTCACAGTGAGTTCAACCCTCAGCACAGCCTGCTGGCCAAGTTCAGAAATGCTTCCCTCCACAACGAGCCTCTGATGCCCCAAAATGCCACTTTCCCCGACTCCTTCCCTGCGATGCCCTGCAGCTCCTTCTCTTCATCTCCCTCCAGCTCTTTAAACCCATCTCCCGCTGCGCACAGCTTCCCAAACTCTCCCAGCAGCGCCACTGAGCCCGGCAGCCCTTACCAGATCACAGGTACAACACAGATTAGACATTTTTAGGCCTGACACAATTAATCATTTTTTGTTTTGTGATATATTGTCACAGATATGACTGCGATAAGTGATGATTGTAGATTTTAGGCCACTGATTATATGACTATACAACAGCATAACTATGCAAGTGTGACCCTGGACCACAAAACCAGTCAAAAGGGAGATTTATATATAATCTGAAAGCTAAATAAATATGTTTCTCTCTAATGTATGGTTGTGGCAGATAAAAAGACAAATGTGTGACAGAGATACAGCTGATTTGAGGGTTCAAAAAATGTTTAGATAATCGCCTTTAAAGTTATTCAAATTAAGTTCTTAGCAATATATTACTAATCAAAAGTTGAGTTTTAATATATTTACTGTATGATATATATATATATATATATATATATATATATATATATATATATATATATATATATATATATATATATATATATATATATATATATATATATATATATATATATTTTATTTTATTTTTTTTTTTTTTCATGGAATTTTTATTCTTGCAAATAGCATTTTACATTTTATAACAACCCACAAAACAATCCCCAAATAAAACAATCAACATCTGGAAATGAATAAGTAAATAAATAAATAAATAAATAAAATAAACAAAATAATAATAAATACAAATACAGAGAAAAAATGACAATAACAAACCATATACATACATACATACACATGTACCTTCACTCAATCCACATCTAAGGTTTTTAAGTAATTAAAGAATGCAATAAATTGTTGCCATTTTTCAAAAAACTGTTCTGCCCTACCTCTGATATTGTTTTTAATTTTCTCAAGTTTTAAAAAGAAGACCAAATCTTTGAGCCACACTGAAATAGAGGGGGTTGTGGGAAGGTCCAAGACAACAGTATTCTGCGCCTAGCGAGAAGAGATGCAATCCCGACCCGGCTGGGACCCGAACCAGCTGACCTTCTTGCTGTGAGGCGACAGTGCTAACCACTGAGCCACAGTGTCACCACTGCAATAGTTTCATATGTGTCAAATGATAAGTTATCACCAGTCTCTATAGTGGGTACTATTATTTTCAGTGATGTTGAATTGTATACTTTCCATCTTGTTGATGGTTCAGCAGTGATGTTTTGATTGTACAGCTGAGACGCCTCCTCCACCGTACAGTATGATGGAGAGCAGTCCGTCTGAAGACGTGAAGCCCGCAGAGTCTTCAGAGAATAAACTCATCCTGACGGCTCCACAAAGAGGTGACAGTCCAGACTAAACACACTCACACTGCATTATCAATAAAGCTGTGCAAAACCAGCAAAAAATCAACACTAGGTCACCACTTTGTTATTGCATCTCATTGAAGAATGTTAAAAATGGCTTAATAAAGGATATGTAGTTAATGTATTTACTAACATGAACAATCAATGAAGGATACAAGTGTAACACTTGTGTTATTTATTAGTAATTGTTTAACATTTATGCTTTATTAAAATCCATCTTTATTTTCTTGATTTATTATCCAAACTTTATTTTTATTTAAAAACTGTTAACAGAGATAAATGAATACTGTAATAAATGTATTGTTTATGTTAGTAAATACATTAAATAATGTTAACTACGTGTCGGATTGTAAAGCGTTATCATTTTTTCCCTCCACATTATCAAATCTAAAATGTAAAAAAAAAAAAAGATAATACTGTAACACAAATGATTTGAGTATAATGTAATGACTTTTTATTTTTTGATCTATTCAGTTAAATTAGTCGGTTAGGTACATTCATATCAACACATGTAAAACTTTAGTTAATTAGGCACATTCAAATCGAGACTGAAAACACATCTGTTTAGCTGTGCCTTTACTGAATGAGTACTGTGCTACATCCCACAGATTATACGGTAACACTTTACAATAAGGTTCATTAGTTAATGCATTTACTAACATGAACTAATCATGAACAACACATGTACAGCATTTATTAATCATAATTGAACATTTAATAATGCATTATTAAAATCCAAGTCCGTGCTTGTTAACATTAGTTAATGCACCATGAGTTAACATGAACTAACAATGAACTACTGTATTTTCATTAACTAACGTTAACTAACATGAACAAATACAGTAGTAGATGTATTGTTCATTGTTTGTTCATGTTAATAAATGCATTAATTAACATTAACTAATGAACTTTATTGTAAAGTGTGACCGATTATACTATTATATTACATGTCTTTTTTTGCTTTTGTTCCTTTAAAACCTGTTTTTAATCATTTTTAATTGTTTTAATCATTTTACTTTCTCATTTCTTTTATTCTTGTTTATGTGAAGCACTTTGAATTACCATTGTGTATGAAAAGTGCTATATAAATAGACTTGCCTTGCCTAGTCAAACTGTATATAAATTGGTATATATTGTTTGTGTGTAAACAACAAAATATATTTAATTCAATTAAAAAAATGTACATTTATAAATTGTATTATTTTTATTACATTATTACTTTTTTGTTAAAATAAATCATTAATATGAATTTAACTGTATAATGTATTAGTGTTCTGGTTTAAGTCAGAATTATTAGCCCTCCTGAATATTTTTGTTTTCCTCTAGTTCTGTATAACACATTTCTAAACATAATAGTTTGATAACTCTTTTCTAATAACTGATTTATTCATAGACTTAACTAGGTTTATTAGGCAAGTTAGATAAATTAGGCAAATCATCATATAACAGAACTTAAACTATGAAAAACTTCTTTTATTCACGTTGAAATAAAACAAACAAGACTTTCTCCAGGAGAAAAAACACTATTGGAAATACAGTGAATAAATCCTTGCTCTGTTAAACATCATTTGGGAAATATTTGAAAAAGAAAAATCACAGGAGGGCTTGTAATTCTGACTTCAACTGTAAATGCTGTCTTTCTCCAGACTTGAGGCCAGTGTGTTATGAAGAACCAGAATATTGGTGTTCGGTGGCGTATTATGAACTCAACAACAGGGTTGGTGAGACATTTCACGCCTCTGCCCGAAGCATCTTAGTGGACGGTTTCACAGATCCATCAAACAACAAGAACCGCTTCTGTCTCGGCCTGCTGTCCAACGTCAACCGCAACTCCACCATCGAGCACACGCGCAGACACATAGGAAAAGGTTGGTCTTTTTTTTCCCCCAGAGTTCATTCATTCAATTATTCATTCATTCATTTTCTTTCGGCTTAGTTCCTTTATTTATCAAGGGTCGCCACAGCGGAATGAACCACCAACTTATCCAGCATGTGTTTTACACAGTGGATGCCCTTCCAGCCACAACCCAGTACTGGGAAACATCCATACACTCTCACATTCACACACACACACACACACACACACACACACACACACACACACACACAAACACACACACACACATACACACACACACACACACACATACACTACAGTCAATTTAGTTTATTCAATTCACCTATAGCACATGTCTTTGGACTGTGGGGCAAACCAGAGCACACAGAGGAAACTCACGTGAACACAGGAAGAACATGCAAACTCCACACAGAAATGCCAACTGGTCTAGCCGGGACTTGAACCAGTGACCACCTTGCTGTGAAGTGACAGTGAGCCACTGTGTCGCCATTTTCAAATATTATGTAAAATGAAAATGGTCTTTTACTTAACCAAAAGCAAACAAAGAAACAAATGCTCTTTATAAGAAAAAAAAATAGATAAAAAACATGCCACTAATAAATTAATGGTAAATACTGGACAGTATTTTCTTAGAGGTGCAGTAAGAAATAAGTTTGTTGATAGATTTGAGAAATAGATTTGAGAATTGAAATAAATTTTAGCTGCTTTATTTTAGAGCAGAGAAGGCAAAACTAGCGCCCATGGGCCAAACTTTTGATTTGGCCCGACATCCTATCTAAAAAGTGGGAGAATAATGATAAAGTTTGTGACGAATGCCTTCAGCATAGATCGTCATTCCTAATTCACCCTTTAATTGTTGAGCTACAACAAAGCAAACTGAAAATAAATGTTTTAATTAAATATTATCAGGACGACACGGTGGCTCAGTGGTTGGCACTGTCGCCTTACAGCAAGAAGGTTGCTGGTTTGAGTCCTGGCTGGGTCAGTCTGCATTTCTGTGTGGAGTTTGCATGTCCTCCCCGTGTTGGTGTGGTTTTCCCCCTGGTGCTCCGGTGTCCCCCACAATCTAAGGATTTGCAGCTGGAAGGGCATCCGCTGTGTAAAACATATGCTGGATAAGCTGGCGGTTCATTCTGCTGCGGTGACCCCTGATGAATAAAGAGAAATAAAAATAAATGAATGAATAAATATTGTGAAGGATTTTGATTTTTCAAAAAATGTAAATGCTGTAACTTGACAGATAAAGGACAATACAAATGAGAACAAATCAAGACAAAGGCTTTGTGTTGTACATGGGATTGTTTATGGTTTAATAGTAAAAATTAATATAAAATGTAAAAAAAAAAAAAAAATTTATACATATATATATATATATATATATATATATATATATATATATATATATATATATATATATATATATATATATATATATATATAGTTGAAGTCAGAATTATTAGCCCCCCCTAAATTATAAGACCCCTTGTTTATTTTTTCCTTAATTTTTTGTTTAATGGCGAGAAGATTTCTTCAACACATTTCTGAACATAATAGATTTAATAATTCATCTCTAATAACTGATTTATTTTATCTTTGTCATGAGGACAGTAAATAATATTTGACTAGATATTTTTCAAGACACTTCTATACAGCTTAAAGTGACATTTAAAAACTTAACTAGGTTAATTAGGTTAAATAGGCAGGTTAGGGTAACTAGGCAAGTCATTGTATAATGATGGTTTGCTCTGTAGACAGTCCAGAAAAAATATAGCTTAAAGGGGCTAATAATTTGTCCATAAAATGGAGTTTTAAAAATTAATAACTGCTTTTATTCCAGCCAAAATAAAACAAATCAGACTTTCTCCAGAAGAAAAAATACTAAGGGGGGCTAATAATTCTGACTTCAACTGTATAAATTTCATATGTATAATTATTATTATGATTAAAGTATTTTTCTATTTATTTTTAAATATTAATAAATTAGGAAATAAACATGCCAACTTTAATATAATACAGTTTGTTACATTTACACTCACCCCACCACCCTCAATCAAATCTGGTTTTTGGCCCTTCATAAGGAAAAGTTTGGGCACCCCTCTTTTATAGGTTTTGTGAGGGACAAACGGTGTACACTGAATTTTAGGTCCACACAAGGAATAAATACACAAATGCCTTGAAGACCAAGCTGTCTTTCATCACATGATCCGATTTCTAAAGAAAGTAATAACAAAACCCCAAAACCAGCACTTGTTTTTATGGTGCCAGAACAGTCAACACTGCACTTCAGAGAGACAGATCGAGTCCACGCTGTCCAAATGTTGGCTTTTCTCAGGGCACTGGATGAGCGCTGCTGTGCCAGTGTTGGAAAGACATTAAGTGTTGCCATAGGAGACACACACACACACACACACACACACATACACACTTTGAGTTCTGTCTACTTTGTGAGATATCCTGGTGGGAAGAAAGCCAAGGAAAACGACATAAGCCAGATCAGGATGCTTCAGGAGAATGGAGATTATGAAGGTTTCCACTTGGCATGTGATAACACATGATGAATGCTTGCTTTGTGGATAATGATATCTGGGATTTGCCAAGTTCAAAGGTGGTGATATGTGAAGACTTTGTGGTTGTAGTAAACACATTTGTGGAAAACCACTGGATCAGTTTTTATGTTCTTGGGATATATGAAATGAGTTTTCCCCCCCAAATAATTGTTTTCTATTTTGAATTTTTTGATTCTTTATTTTGCCATTTTTAATTTGACGGGACTTCAATTTAATTATAAAAAGGGACAGTTCACCCAAAACCCAAAATTCTGTCATCATTTTCTGACCTTTCATTTGTTTGAGTTTCTTTTTTCTGTTGAACACAGAAGTAGATATGTTAAAAAATGTAAAAGGTAATCCGTTGTTTGTTGTTTGTACCATAGTTCCCATATTTTCTTCAGAATACCTTAATTTATGTTCAACAAAAGGAAGAACTCATAAAGGTTTATAAAGGCAATAAATGTAAATATTCATTTTACTATCCCTTTAAATTAATCTTAATGAATCTAAAAGCAAATAAAAAATAAAACTATTTAATTATTTAATTTAACACATATTTAACTAAATGTTAATTTTTAGGTGTCCTATTAATTTTTTTCTAAATTAAACTGAAAACTAAAATTAATCCAGATTTTTTTTTTTTATGAACCTGTAAAATACCAATAAGGACATTTTGGCCATGAAGTTTTGTCAGCCTATAAATTGATGTTACAGAAAGCTGTAAACTGAATACTCTGTCATCATTTACTCCCCGTTCTTGTTCAAAACCAACCTTTTTCAGTTTATTTCTTCTGTTGAACACAAATGAAGATATTTTGAAGAATGTTGGATACTTGTAACCATTTACTTCTATAGGATTTGTCTTTCATTCATTCATTTATCTTCTTTCGGCTTAGTCCCTTATTCATCAGGCGTCGCCACAGCATAATGAACCGCCAACTATTCCAGCATATGATTTACACAGCAGATGCCCTTCAATCTGCAAACCTTTTATTTTGTCACAAACCTGTTTGAGTTTCTTTCTTCTGTTGAACACAGAAGAAGGTTGCAAATGGGTAACCATACTGACCTCCATAGTATTTGTTTGTTCTAGTTTCCAGCTTTTCTTGAAAAAACCTTCATTTATGTTTAACAAAAAAAGAGAACTCATAATGGTAATTAATGTAAATATTAATTTTTGACTGAACTATCCCTTTAAATTTTAAATATCTTAAGCTTAATTAACCTAAAAGCATGACTGTTTAATTATACGTAAACTTTTGTCTTCAACAGAAAAAAAGATAAACTCATAAAGGTTTGGAACCAGTTGAGTGTGTGTAGATTTGCATTTTTTGAGTGGACTATCCCTTTAAATTGTCAGACTCTTTCTGCAGGTGTGCATTTGTATTCTGAAAAATGTTGGAAACCTGTAACCATTGACATAGTATTTGTTTTTCCTATTATAGAATTCAATGGTGACAGGTTTTTAGCATACTTTAAAATATCTTCTGTTGTGTTCAACGGAAAACAATTAACTCCAAAAGGATTTAAATTATTTGAGTGAACTATCCCTTGAAATTGACCGATTCTCTTTCTCCTGCAGGTGTGCACTTGTATTATGTGGGAGGAGAGGTGTACGCAGAGTGTCTGAGTGACTCCAGTATTTTCGTTCAGAGTCGGAACTGTAACTATCAGCACGGTTTTCACCCCACCACCGTCTGCAAGATCCCGAGTGGATGCAGCCTGAAGATCTTCAACAACCAGCTGTTTGCCCAGCTGCTCTCACAGTCGGTAAACCACGGCTTTGAAGTGGTGTATGAACTCACCAAGATGTGCACCATCAGGATGAGTTTTGTCAAGGTACAAAGCTTTATAGTGTGAAAACGTTAAAAATGTTTATTTTTTAACGTTTTGTGAACACTCACTTTGAACAATATAGCAATGTTTTTTGCCTCAAAATGTATTTTCAAAAACAGGCTCATGAGATTAAATTCATTAGTTGTGTTGTATGCTTTTGATTTATCAAAGAACTGAATCATTAGAGTCAATTTATTTGTAAATAAATCTACATTGGTTACTCACACTACTTTTGATTCATTTAAAAGAACTGGCTCATAAGAGGGATTCACTCAGGAATCAGAATATTACTCAGTAACTAACCGGTATAAACTGTTTGTGCTGGTCGCTTTGAGTAAAAAAATAATAATTTGGGACTAACTTGGTTGTGCTGAATACTTTATATTTACCGAAAAGATTTATTAAGATTTATGATTCAGTAAAGAATTGGACACTGGTTACACTGGATGCATTTGATTCACTAAAAATAATTGAACCAATAGTCTTTCCTTTAGGAATGTGACCACAACGACCTCCCATGATGCGGGACCTCCGCTATGCCACAGCATACAACTCTTCATGAATGGCTAAATACAGTGTGCCGTATGTGGCCGCAGTTTTACAGCTTGGCAGGTCTGTCTTCGTAAAGCATGTGCTCATGAATAATTAAGAAGCAGTCTCTTCTCAAAGAAAACTCAGTCTATGGATAATAGTGAGAAGCCGACACGTCATTACTGGACAGGCAGATGAGCACTATGTCACTGATTTTGATCCCGCCCCAAAATTGATTTTAAATTTGGAAGATGAAATTAGCTGACAAAAGCTCAAAATTTGGAGTCAAAAGTCGGAGCTCTTGCTGTGGTCCCCCGGGCTCTGTGCTGGTTGGGGAAATTCCAAATTAAACCAAAAAAAAAAACTATTTCAGTTGGCTTAAGATTAGCAAGCAAAATTCGGGACATTGCAACCTGCAGAACCTCGAAACAAAACAAACAAATTTAATTAAATTTAATAAATGTAAATAAATGGGTTCAGCAAAAAGTATATATGTAACTGATTATCTTTATTGCTAAAAATGTATTTCCTCATGAAGAAAATTTTATATATATATAAAAAAAAAAGAGTTTTCACTTTAGAAACCCAACTGTTAAGTTCTCTTTGGTGCTGCAAGGGAATCAAAAACATATTTGCTTTCTAATCATGTACTTCAATTATTATTAGGGTTGTCAAAATTAGCACATTAACGCACGTAATTAATTTAAAACATTTAACGCATAAAAAAAAAACCGCAAATAACGCAGTTGCAGTTTTTTTTTTTTCTTTCTTGTGGACGACGTGTGTTAAGGGCCGGCGCGTCCATAGAGGTGACCTAGGCAGCCGCCTCGAGCAGCAGAATAGTGAGCGAACCCCCCGGTCCACACATTCATCCGCTACACCCACCGCCTCCCTCACGGTCCTCGGCCTTCAATACGAATAAAACGGCATGAGCACATGTTCAGCTTGCTCTGGTCCTGCGTGTGGTTAACGTGCAAAGAAATATGGATAAGACCAAGGACACGCTTTTAGAAGGAAAGTTTCAGTATAAATCAATGTCACATCAGCAGGCTATCCTGCGTTTCCTCCAGAGTTTCATGCAATTTCAGGTGTTTCATTTTTTAATATTTAGACTTTAACAGCAGTTCACTGTCACTCAGCATATTTCCATTCAGGATGTTTTAATGGGATTTAATACCGCATGGAGAACGGAAAGAAAAACCTCCACATTTCAAGACTCGCGTGATTCTTTGAGGCAATCAAAAATCACTGCCAGCATGGTCGACTCTTAATCAGTATCATCCTAATCATCAAAGCTGAGTATTAGTGTCCATGTAAATGAAAGTGGCAGATGAATTTTGCAAGCTGTCAAAGACATCTGCGTCCATGAGCCCTCAAATGTTTCATTAAGTTGACATGTTTTCCCCCTTTTTGTTAAGCGTCTGCTTGTAGTTAGTGTATTGGAATATTTGCTTGTGAAATACAGCCATAGTTTAAACACTTAAGCAAATTTGATGAACGTGATCATGCTTGTTGATGAATCTGAAGGGATCCCTCTCGCTCACCGGCACTGCGCGCGTTGTCTGTTTGTGTGTGTTTGTATTTGTAGTCAATTTAGAATCCAACATGGAAAGCATTTTTGTTTGTTATTGGCATTGATTGATTGTTTTGAAATTCATATGGCACTTACACGCCTGTGTTCTTATTTCTGTAATAAATGCGCATTTTGTGATTAATCATGATTAATTACAAAAATAGTGTGATTAATCACGTTCATTTTTTAAATAATTTGACAGCCCTAATTATTATTAATCTATGTATTGATACATAAATCTTTTCCTTACTCAGGGCTGGGGAGCCGAGTACCACCGTCAGGACGTCACCAGCACCCCCTGCTGGATAGAAATCCACCTGCACGGGCCCCTGCAGTGGCTGGACAAAGTTCTGACCCAAATGGGCTCCCCACACAACCCCATTTCCTCGGTGTCCTAATACAATACAGGAGACAATTCTCCAATAGACTTCATAGCCACGCAAGACACATAGCACTCTCTCTCACTCTCTTGTGAAAATATATGTCTTTAGTGGATGTTTATGGTACCGTTATAGGATCAGCCTGAAAATACGTACAATATCATGCTGTTAACTAAGCAGTCGTGTTATTAGATAAGTGTTGCATTGTTTTAAATGGCTACATAAAAACACTACTACTTGACAGTATGTAATAGCTGAGATCTAATAGGAAGCCAAAGAAATGTGCTAGTAGGCAGGTACTTGTTCTGACAGTGTTTTATTTGCCATATGCCGTCTATAACGTTTAAACTTAGCTGTCTTGTTTTTGTAATACAAAACAAATGCCTCCCTTTTATTTGTGCCTTTTTGATTTTTGACCTGAACACAAATATAATATTAAAAACAAACAAAAGTTGAGATGTCTACTCGCTTTTCAAGCTAAAAACTGTCATTCATAAATATCAGAGGATCAGTAAAAATGCATTTGATTGCTTTAGCAGACTTAAAAATAATAATAAAGCAGACTGAACACAACATATGCTGTGTTTTTTCTGCTTTACAATTAACAAGATGTGGATGGGCAAGTTAAAAAAAGAGATTTGATCAATGACACTATCATAGAATACATTAAGATCATTGAATTGATGAATGTTCTCTAGTGTTCATTAAAAATCCTAACTGACCTCATGTGGACGAACAGGACTGTACAGTAGATTTAGCTGCTGATTTGTTTCATGATATGAAAGATTTGCTGAAGTTTTGCTGATAGTCTCCACTGCATTCAGGACCACTGCAGGTACCCCATGCTGACAGCATCAATATGCAGTATTCACAAAAAATGTTAAAAAGGGACTGTATGAAATGTTGGTCAGCTTCAGTGTTCAGAAGTTGTGCTGTGTTTGAGAGCGGTTCTGCGTGGTCAGTAAACGCTGCTGCTGCTGGAGGAAACTGATGACTTCTGGACTCCTCAGCAGAGACTGAAAAGCAAAAACAACACATCATCAGCTGCTGGTAAGTCACTTTGCTATGAGTTCATAAGTTGAGTTTGAGAAATATTAAGGACATCTGTAATGCATTCAAATATGCAAAACTTGGTTTAAAAGAATATAAAAGCAATATAGCATAGGCAGACAGACAGATAAATCTGAGTATTTAAAATAATATTAATGTTGTCAGCTAAGAGGAAAATATCTAATTCACCTATTCAGCTACATAGTTACTATACTTTTAAAAAGAATATTCTTAAAATAATTATAATTATAATAAATGATCTGATTTACATTTCTAAACCATTACAATACATTAAATATACATTTTTATACATGTATTAGTTTTATGAATAAAATGTATGTTGTCATATATATTTCATGATCCTTTTAGAGAAAAAATTCAGTTCACTAAAATGTTCATTTTAATATTAATGACATGTCACAGAAATTATGCAAAACTATTATTTAACATCTACTACTAAAAGGGGGAAAATACAACTTGGTCAATTTTTTTATACAATATGAAGTCACAATTATTAGCCCCCTTTTGAGTTTCTTTTTATTATTTTTTATATTTCCCAAATAATTTTTAACTGAGCAAGGAAATGTTCAAGGAAAGTCTTGTTTGTTTTATTTCTGCTAGAATAAAGGCAGTTTTTAACTTTTTAACAGCCATTTTAAGGACAATATTATTAGCCCCTTTAAGCTATATTTTGTTTCATAATCTGCAGAACAAACCATCATTACACAGTGACTTGCCTAATTACTCTAACCTGCCTAGTTAACCTAATTAACCTAGTTAAGCCTTTAAATATCACTAAGCTGTATAGAAGTGTCTTGAAAAATATCTAGTCAAAATATAATCTATTGTCATCATGGCAAAGATCAAATAAATCAGTTATTAGAGATGAGTTATTAAAACTATCATGATTAGAAATAAATTTAATAAATTTCTGTTAAATAGAAATTGGGGAAAAATAAACAGGGAGGCTAATAATTCTGATTTTAACTATATATATATATATATATATATATATATATATATATATATATATATATATATATATATATATATATATATATTGTTCACTATAAAGAAATAAGTAAATGAATGTGTTTGAGTATTCATAGTCCAATTTTAACATTATGGACTCTTATTAGTACTTGTGTTGGATTTGTTTATTTTCATTTATTGCTCTAATACTCTCTCTCTCACACACACACACACACACACACACACACACACACACACACACACACACACACACACACCTCTGCACATGATGCATTAATGAATAAAAGCGTTTTCATGGCCTTACTAGTCTCTTCTGGTTGAGCACCTGCTCTATGAGTGAGGGTCTGGCGGGTCTGTCACCCATAGAGCCGAGCCTCTGCTTGGTCACAGAGACAGGCCGCTCTTCCGAGCCCTCCTAAAGAAAAACGCACAGAAAACACTGATTAAAACAGTCTATATTAGTCAGTCATGATAAAACCTCAAGTTCATTCGTTTTAGATTAAAGGGATGGTTCACCCAAAAATGAAATTTATTTGTATCTGATAAAATTCATTTATTCACCCTCCATTTGTTTAAAACATTTTTTGAGTTTGTTTCTTTCTTGCTTATTGAACTTGTTTGTATATTATTATACATTTTGTCAAATAAGACAAAAAACATGAAATAAGTTATTTTGAAACCTGTAACAATAGACTTCCACTGCATTTGTTTTTCCTACTATGAAAGTAAATGGTCACAGGTTAACATTTTTCAAAATATCGTCTTTCAACAGTATAAAAAGCGTTGTGGAATCACTTGAGGGTGTGTAAATAGTGTGTAAAATTATTTTTGTAGGTGAACTATCCCTTTAAAAATATTTCAGTGGATACCTCCAGCTTTCCAGAAGACATGGCCTGGTCGCTCTTCTTCTTCTTATACTTGTCCTTGTACATTTTATTTCGGTGTTTTTTGCACATCCAGGGTTTCCTGGCTTTGGCCACCTGTGTCGTGGTCTCCGTGCAGCCGTCATAGGTGCAGGTTTTGGGTAGGTTCTCGCTCTCCCCAGAGGTGTCGTCGTCGTTGAGTTCCTCCGGGCTGACCGTTCCGTCCCTCGGCTCCTCCGGGCCGCTCTCCTCGCCCGGATCTTCGGCGTCGTACGGAAAATTCTCGAGGTCGGACGGGGTGGTGCTGCTGTCTGCGGGCCCGGGGGTTTGGCTGTGCTCTTTACCGGTGTTTACTAAACTCAGATGAAGGTTATCACTCATTTTCAAAAGCCGAATCCCTCGCCTGTCTTATCCGTAGGAACTAGCCCTTTTTGAGAATTCGCCTCTGAATAATTTATTACAAAATTAATTTTATGTGTTGGTCATCATAAAATCGCATTTTAAATGTCCGAAGCCTGGTGAACATAATCTCTAAACGGAGGAATAAAAGGCTGCTGTCATGAGGACAAAAACAAAACAGTTATGGCCGCTGCAGAGAGACTGTCGGCTGGACGCTGCGCCATCTAGAGGCTCCACGCGGCGGTTACAGGGTAATGTCTAGAAGGGATACAGCTGCGAAGACTACTACAACAGTAGAGGGTAATGTCTAGAAGGGATACAGTTGCGTATTTAAATTTTGTGACTGTACGATAATTAATATTTTAACATCACTGTGAGGGGTAGGTTTTGGGTATTAATATTGGGGTAAAATTGTGATCTATTTTATAAAATATAGCGATTTAAATAAATCAGATGAACGGCAAGAATTATTTATCTACACTGCCTTGGCTAAGAAATGCAAAAACTTATTTTATTACAATTTTAAATGTTACATTAAAATAAGATATTTATAGACAAGCTATTAAATGCGCTAATTTGCATACATATGTTTACATGCTAATTTTTGGGTAAACTATTCCTTTATTGTTATTTATTTATAAATTCATTGCTATTTTTATTTTATTTTTGTTATTATTTTGTTTAATAAAATAATACTTTAAATAGGCTACACGGTGGCGCAGTGGCTAGCATGTTCGTCTCACAGCAAGAATTCGGTCGCTGATTCGAGCACCCCTAAAATGAACGAAATTGTATTAGATTAAAAATATCAACCTGCTAAAATAACAGCAACACATCAAAGTCGACAACGGCACCATTGTAATAGCTGACTTGATTCCCTCACAAACAAAAATATCAGGATTAACCGTACCCTCAGAAACCTCAGGTAAATAACAGATTTCAGGTAGAAAGTTTCTGTTTATACAACATATGAGCTAAATAAATCATATCGATTCATTTCACCCTGTGAGAGATTTAAACACGGCTCTAGTTTCTTTCAGAGAGCTATCAGACGCTCGATAAACACTGTAGTACACTGCAGAGGAGGCACAGAAGTCATTATACGGTGCTTAAATGCATTTACACAGCAATTATAACTGTATACTTTGAGTCCAGGGGTTGAGATGATACCAAATATCTGCTTTAATTCAGCTAACAAGAAAAGCAAAATCGCTCCTCTGGCTCACTTAAGGACCCCTTAATTACTAACAGTTACCAATTTATCTATCTGTGTTGGATTTTAGTATTGTATGATCTCATAATTCCCAATCTCAAAATTATAACATTGCTTGTCTTGATATCAAATTGAAGTTGTAATTTGTAGCCTACTGTTAACATAAACATAGTATACTTTCTAAAAACTGTGGAGCATGTTTCCAGAATAATAAACAAATAAATAAAAACCTAAAAGTGTGTCTATATATTGTAATTTCACATTCATATCTTGCAGTTTTGACTTCAAAATCAGCGACTATTTCTTACAACTGCAATTATAAATACTTTTTTATGTTAGATAAATTCTGAGTTTATATATTGCAATTTTGAAGTAACCTTTCTACATTTTGACCTTTTTGTCAATTGGAGTTTATATCTTCAGTTCTGAGATGATAATGTATCACAGTTTGACATTTTCTTGGAAATCTCAAACAAAATTGTGACTTTAATTGTCAAAGTATACCAGTACATCACCATTTCGGGTTAACATCTCATATTTCTGACTTTACCTATATCAGAATTGTGACTTCACTACTTAAAACTAAGTAAATATTATATTCTTGCTATACAGAGTTTGTCTAAATTTCAAGTGTTTTTATTATTAATTAAGTATAAAAATTCTTGATATGTTTTTATTTTTATAGTCTTCGTTTTTCTCTGTTGCATATGAATAACAGTCATGTTTCCTCTGTACATTGTGTGAGCAAATCAGATTTTATTCAAAGCTTCTATAAGAGATGATGTATGAATAATTCCAAGCTTACAAAAGTAACCTTTTCTTATAATAGAGTCAGCATGACAGAATTTCTATTTACATTTTTATATACATATGAAACATGCAAAAACAATAAATAAATATGCAAATAAATGAGTAAATGAATCCAAACATTTCTGCATAAATAAATGAGAAAATAAATAAAGCTTTAGCATTCTCTTATTCCCTCAACATGTGTGTAATTTATTTAATAATTTATTACACACTATTAATTATTTACATAATTATTTATACAGGAAATTGTGGATTTTTGTATATGTTTATTTATCATATTTTATTCATTTGTTTTATTTATCCAATTTTTGGATTTATTTACACATTTATTTATTTGTGTACTTAATTATTTTTTTTGCAGGTTTGTTCTCCACATTTGTGATTAACATTCAGAAGTAATGTTAAGCATTTTTACAAAATGATAAATAAAGATCTCAGGTGGATCTCAATTGTTTAACTCAATCATTTAATGCAAGACACTGCAGGAGAATAGGGTAAAGAAACAAATAAGAATGTTCACCATACTTCCACAGTTGATTGATGACAATAAAATGGCAAACATTTATTTTGCATTACGAGTTTTAAAATGTTGTATGAATATGCAAATGAGTATTTAAATAAAAAATATGTGCTATTGCATAATTAGAACAAAAATATGAACATTGGATTAATTAGTTATTACAGTTTTTTAACCGATTGAAATCTACGTTCTTTTTGCAGATGAGATTTTGGGGATTTTTTTTTTTTTTTTCATAAAAGCTATGCCAGAACTTTATTTAATTATTTATTTAATCTTTTAGAAGTTTTGTAGAATAATATGTTGTATATAATCAGGTTAATTATGCAAAAAAAAAAAAAAAAAACAATCTTCAGAATACAGACGTGAATGTTGTGCTGCTGAAGTGTAGATTTATGGCTCAGTGCAGACGAAGAAAAATCATGAGAAATCAGCCTTCAAAAATATGTATTGTAATTGAAATCTACAGACGCTAATTAATATAACGGCAAAAGATGCACTTAAAAGCGTATTTGGAAGTTTCTTTTCCACTATGAGAAGACGCAAAGCCTATTTGCCTGCAGTGTCTCGCCTTAAATAAATTATTTACAGTATAATCCCAGTCATAAACGAAACACTTAAAATAATGTTAAATACCGTCATATACAGTTGACGTCAGAATTCTTAGCCCTGTGAATTATTAGCCCTCCTGTTTATTTTTTCCCCAATTTCTGTTTAACGGAGGGAAGATGTTTTCAACACATTTCTAAACACAATAGTTTTAATAAGCTCATTTCTAATAACTGATTTATTTTATCTTTGTCATAAAGACAGTAAATAATATTTGACTAGATATTTTCCAGACACTTCTATACAGCTTAAAGTGACATTTAAAGTCTTAACCATGTTAATTAGGTTAACTAGGCAGGTTAAGATAATTAGGCAAGTTATTGTATAACAATGGTTTGTTCTGTAGACTATTGAAAGAAAAAATAGCTTAAAGGGGCTAATAATTTTGTCCTTAAAATTGTTTTTAAAAATTAAATAACTGCTTTTATTCTAGCCGAAATAAAACAAATAAGACTTGTCTTTAGAAGAAAAAATATTATCAGACATACTGTGAAATTTTTCTTGCTTTGTTAAACATCATTTGGGAAATATTTAAAAAAATTAAATAAAATAAAGGGGGGCTTATAATTCTGACTTCAACTGTAAACTAGGGCTACAAAATGTATTGAATATATTTAGGATGTGCATTGTTGAGTCTGAATTATCAGGAGTCATAGAACACAATTTTAGTCACTGCAAAGTTGATCCATAATAGAGTGAAAGTTTATTATTTGCATGTGTGCCTGTGATTTTTTTAATTTAATTTAATTTCACTCTCATTTTAAGAGAGTTTACATTTTCATTTGGGCACAAGAAATGATGACATTTGGAGGTGTAACAACAATTAATTATGTTTAATTATTTATACGATGAAGATTATATAGTGTCATTTTACATTTGCACTACAAAGAAGGCTTGCTTATAGAATTCTTGTCTTGTTTCTAGTTTAAATATCAAATGGAAAAAAAGATTGTATTACTTAGCCCATTGGCACATTATTTAGCTCTTTTTAAAAGGCAAAACTGATTTAATTTTGGCTTAAAACTATAGGCCAGCATGGAATCTGCACGCACAGAAATCTGCTTATTTTTGAGCCCATAGTTCAATTGTTTTTACTCCTGCAAGCATATGTAAATATATATTGATTCAGTGTTTATTTTAGTAATGTTATTGAAGAATATGCAATCGTTTGAATGATTTATGTATAATACAGTTTGTAAAATGTCTGCTTTAATTAATTAATTCATTAATTTTCCTTCGGCTTAGTTCCTTATATATCAGGGGTCACCAGAGCGGAATAAACTGCAAACTATTTCGACATTTGTTTAACACAGTGGATGCCCTTTCAGCCGCTAGTACTGGGAAAGTCTGCTTTGATAAATAAATGTAAAATGTAATGTCATTTAGTGGATACATTATATGAGAGACTTACTTTGTTTTCCGGACAAGTGGTCCTATTTGTATTGTAAACCTTAAATGAAGCTTAAAAAGGGGTTACACTTTATTTTGATGGTTCGTTTGTTGAATTTAAGTTTTATTGCATCTTCATGTCAACTAATTCTCATTGGAGACAGTTAGGTTGGGTATTGGGTTATGTACTTGCGAAGTTTCTTATAGTCATTTAAATGTCTGTTAAAGGAGCAGTATCAACAGATATTAAGCAGACAGTCTACTAATACTCAAATGGACCATCAAAATAAAGTGTTACCTAAAAAAGTATTAGTTTTGTTCTTCATGTGTTAAGTTTGTAGTTACTATGTACTATATAAATCATTCCACAGATTTTGTAAACATTTGTTCTGTGCAGAAACAGCAAAAACAGTCAGCAGATTCTTTCTGGCCCTTCTTAATAATTTTTAAAGGAAAAGAAAGCAATTTTTTAATTTAATTCAAGAATTTTAAGAAATTTGTACTAGAAACTAGACAAAAACTACTTAAACCATCTGGTGAAACTATTTTTATTGCAATATACAGTTGAAGTCAGAATGATGCTTTCTTCCGTAAATGTAAAATATATATATATTTCTGAAATTATGTTTAACCAAGCAAGAGGTTTTTTTTTACAGTATTTCCTATAATATTTGTTTCTTCTGGAGAAGGTCTTATTTGTTTTGTTTTTCATTTTTTAAAACCATTTTAAGGTCAATATTATTAGCCCTCTTAAACAATATTTTTTTCGATTGTCTACAGCAATGGTTCTCAAAGTGGGGGTCCCGGGAGTGGTCCCCGAGTGGTCCTGATACAATGACAAGTGGTCGCTAAGTGATTTTCAAAACTCAAGTAAATTTTGTTAAACTATTAGAATTACCATATTTTATTCATAATCCACAGAAGATAGTTAATAATTTTGTTAAAAAAACAACAACATACAAACAAAAATCAGCCATCAGCCTTTAGTTTTTTATATTAAAATTAAATTAATAATTGACTATAAAACAAAAACATTATACATTTATTAGACTGTTGCATTTTTTGTGTTGCCAATATGCTCATGTTTTTTGTTTTTTTTTGCCTTTCAAAAACAACAATTTAGGCCAAACTCAGTCCAAACATAATCTTACACAAACTGACTGAGACATGTCAGATATACAATGAATCAAGTACAAAACCAAACAAAAATAAATAAAAAACAATGTTCGAAATATCTTAATAAAACGAAACAAAAACAAATAAATAACACCATACCATGCAGACATCTAACAGAAACTCTGTAAGGGGTTAAATAAAACCATATTCAAGAAACAAATCATATAATCTTTTAGCCTTCTCACCTTTCATTATTTTTAAAGCTTCTACATAGGTGGCAAACTCCTTTTTAAACACAATCAATTGAGGAGCTGCTTTCATAATTTTGCATTTGTGGATGAAGAATTTATATGCTCATGTTTATATATGCCTATAGTTGTGTGTGCAACGTTAGTATATTTACAGTTTAACCACCTTGAAATATGGGGGTCGCAAGTCACTGACATTATTATTTTGGGGGTCGTGGGCTGAAAACAAACTACTGAACAAACCACTGGTCTACAGAACAAACCACTGTTATACAATGACTTACATGGTTTATACTACATTCTTTCTTCCATGGTGGGGCGCCACACCAAAATTCAGTCCCACCAAGGCTACATTACAGCTTCTCATTCAAAACATTAAGACACTGTTTTTTTTTGTGTGTGTGTGTGTGTGTGTGTGTGTGTGTTTTATTTCAGGTTATAATCGAACCAACGCATATTAAAAGATAAATGAATTATAATAGAACAAAATCATTGTAAATCATTGTAGTGCTGTGCATTATTTGTTTAATTCTTTAAGGTGACATGGTGTTTACTGACTGACTGACAGGTGCGTGAGGCCAGTAAACACGACATAGCTTTCAGTTATGATGAACAGTTTCCATAGTTATACTTTATAGATAAAGGTCTGTGGTTCTGCATATGACTTTGTCTTGCTGGAGTTTATAGCTGTTTCACTTCACTTTCGGATGCGTCAATGCTGTTCTGTAGGTCTTGGAGACATTCATAAATATTCCTAGCAAATCTAATAAATGTTGGAGACATACTCACTACATGAACGCTCTAAATCGCGCTTCAGCAGTGTTTATTTAAGAGAGCACAAGAAAATCTGTGCACAAGCAAAGAGATTCGCATACTCGTATTACATGAATGCAATCTCGACTTGTAATACTGCGCTCACGACATTCGTCATTGAAATAACACAGATGGAAGATCTGTGTTAAAGGCCTGCCACCACAGCTGGAAAAAATCCTACAGGAAACACTGACTTGCCTAATTACCCTAACTTGTCTAATTAACCTAGTTGAGCCTTTAAATGTCACTTTAAGCTGAATACTAATAACTTGAAAAATATCTAGTCAAATATTATTTACTGGCATCATGGCAAAGATCAAATAAATCAGTTATTAGAAATGAGTTATTAAAACTTTTATGTTTAGAAATGTGTTGAGAAAATCTGCTCTCCGTTATACAGAAATTAGGGCAAAATATATGCAGGGGGGCTAATAATTCTGACTTCAACTAAAAACCAAAATTATGGCAATATCAGATTTTTCCAATATCGTGCAGCCCTAATGTATAGCAAATGATGTCTCAAATGTGTGTAGCAATCATGGTGTGCTCATGGTGTCTCTGTTCTGTCAGGACAGCGAGGACACGGTGGATCTCTGTGAGGAAATGCTGCAGATCTCCATGTTGGTGAAGGAGCTGCCGGCGTCGCTGCTGCATTCTGGGTAGGAGGAGCTGGAGGAGATGATGTTCTTCAGCCGGTGGAGAGCGATGATGAGGAGGGTGAGCAGGAACAGCAGCAGGCTGAGGAAGATGGAGATGTAGACGTAAACATTAGCAGTCCGTCCGTAGGAGGCAGCGGCCGCTCCGGTGGACACGGACACTGTAGGGCTGAAGCGCAGGAAACTCTGGCTGTTCACTTCTGTCGCGTTGTTGAGCTCCTCCACCGAGCCGTCCATCCCAGACATCGCTGACCGCTTTGAGAATCTGCCGGGAAAGGTGGAAACAATTATTCCCTCTGTCTCTGGCATATTTTTTCTATATGTGAAGGCAAAATTATAAGCCCTCCTGTGAAATTTTAATTCTTTTTTTTATATATAGGCCCATTTCCCAAGTGATGCCACAGCCATGCCACCCTCCAGTCCAAGACCGATTACTCACAGAGCCTGGTCAGCACCTGGATGAGAGACCACAAAACTAGATTGCTGTTAGAAGTGGTGTTAGTGAGGCCAGCAGGAAATGCTCAACCTGTGGTCTGTGTGACTCCTAATGCCCCAGTATAGTGAAGGGGACACTACACTGTCAGTGAGCGCCGTCTTTCGGATGAGACGTTAAACCAAGTTCCTGACTCTCAGTGTTCATTAAAAATCCCATGGCACTTCTCGTAAAGAGTAGTGGTGTAACCTCTGTGTTCTGGCCAAATACACTCCATTAGCCCTTACCGATCATGGCCTTCCAATCACCCCCATCCACTGAATTGGCTCTATCACAGTCTCTCCATTTCCCCAAAGCTGGTGTGTGACGTAGGCCAGGGGTGTCCACACTCGGTCCTGGAGGGCCAGTGTCCTGGAGAGTTTATCTCCAACCCTAATCAAAAACACCTGAACCTAATCAAGCTCTTAGTAGATATACTAGAAACTTCCAGGCAGGTGTGTTAAAGCAAGTTGGAGATAAAGTCATAGGACATTGGTCCTCCTGTTGGTTGCTGTTGTCCTGTGGCTGCCGTTGCATCATCCAAGTGGATGCTGCACAATGGTGGTAGTGTGGATAGACCTCCCCCATGATTGTAAAGTACTTTGGGTGTATGGCCATACACAGTAAATGCGGTATATAAATACACACTACATTACATATTTAACAAAGCAAGCTAATTTTTCACAGTATTTTAAATAGTATTTTTTCTTATTTATTTTTGTTTCACTGCAATAAAACATGTTTTTACCTATCATGCAATAATCACATTTACAGAGGGATTAAACACAGTTGTGTGGCAACAGTGTGTGAAACTCACATGGTCGCCCACTGAAGCTAAGCAGGGCTGCGCCCGGTCAGTACCTGGATGGGAGACCACATGGGAAAGCTAGGTTGCTGCCGGAAGTGGTGTTAGTGAGGCCAGCAGGGGGCGTCCAACCTGCGGTCTGTGTGGGTAATACCCAGGGCCGGCCCGTGGCATAGGCAGTATAGGCAAATGCTAAGGGCGCTATACATCCAGGGGGGCGCCAGAAATGAGCGCGGTCTAGTTGGATTTGTTTTTGATATTTCTGACAGATTCAGAGATAGATGGCAATAACTCAAACCTCTTACCCTAAAAAGATCTAAAGTGTGTTTCCTACAAAAAGACAAAGCTGGTAATGTTTCACAGCTGTCTGTTTCTTTTTTTTTTCGCTCGACTTTACGAGCACTTCTCCGTTTAGCCGGAGATATGCGTTTAGCCGGCAGAGCTCGCGCGGAGTGGAGCTCTCAGTAAGGGACCGTCGGAAAAGTGCTTCTTTTTTTTTGTTTATTCGTTTTTTTGTTTGTTTGTTGTTTTGCTCTGTCCTGCGTGTTTTATTTTAAACAACTAATTTTCTCGTATTTTCTCTATAAGCCATTGTTTTTAACCTTTTATTCTATTGTCAATATTTTCTATTATGGAAGGGCATAGATGTTATGGAAAATAGTAATAGTAATGTAACTACCTCCATCATTCCTTCCTCAAGCAAATGTGTAAATATTAGATCTATTCAGTAATAACGTTAATTGCATTGGCATATTTATATGATGTTTTCCCAGCTTGTAGTAGTCGATCAAAAAGCTATTTAGTCTCTTATAACTATACACTAGCAGTGGAATAAACGTGATGTGACGGGGCACCACCTGAAATCTTGCCTAGGGCACCAAATTGGTTAGGGCCGGGCCTGGTAATACCCCAGAATAGTGACAGGGACTCTATACTGCTCAGTGAGCGCCGTGTTTTGGATGAGATGTTAAACCGAGGTCCTGACTCTCTGTGGTCGTTAAAAATACCAGTATGTCCTTCGAAAAACAGAAGGGGTTTAACCCCGGCATCCTGGTCAAATTTGCCCACTGGCCTCTGTCCATCATGGCGTCCTAACCATCCCCATACCATAATTGGCTTCATCACTCTGTCTCCTCTCCACCAATCAGCTGGTGTGTGGTGTGCGATCTGGCGCAATATGGCTTCCGTCATGTCATCCAGGTGGATGCTGCACACTGGTGGCGGATGAGGAGATTCCCCCAATGTGTAAAGTGCTTTGAGTGTCCAGAAAAGAGCTATATAAATGTAAGGAATTAATTAATTAATTAATGTGAATATAACCAACCTCTAATGGTATAATTAATTAATGGTAAAAACTCCCAGAAATTCACACCCCTCCCTCCCCCACACCGGTCGGTCTTAAGTTTGCTTCTCGTCTTCAATAGTCACCCCCCAACCCCACCCCGCTCTTCAGTTCGCGATATTAATATAATGAAATAGCAAAATATATTGTAGTACAAGTAAATAATATAATATATAAAGTAAAGTGTATTTTAATATGATATGATCAAAAATGTGCAAAAATAGGATTTGAATCATACACAGTTTACCAGTTTTTTTTTATTGATATATTTTTAACTTTATCTAAATATATATTTTCTAATTACATAATTATTTACATTGAACATTCACTCATTCATTTAATAAGCCAGTCATATTTTACATCCCGCAACTAGAGTTCACAATCACTCGGCTGCCTGTTTTCCCCTTTCCTGCCCTTCTCCTGTATGCAATTAGCCCTGATCAGGAACTGGTTGTGAGTTTGTGTGGTGCATGACTGGATCTTGTTGTCCATAATGGTGGATTTGTTGTCCGTTAGCGATTTGCAATCACTAGATTGCTGACAATCATATAAGCTACAAAACAAACAACTGTTATTGTTATTATTAAGTAATAATTTTTTTATTAATTATTATTAATTTGTTGTTAATTTTTTTTATAAAAAAATGTAAAATTATTGTTAATTGATTAAATATTTAATACATTTTAATGACAACAAATATGAATTTTTAATGATACTATTTAAAAAATATAATATAATGAAATAGCTAAATATAATGTATTACAAATAAAATAATATAATATATAAAATAGAGTGTATTTTAATATGATAGGATCAAAAATGTGCTAAAAAGGATTTGATAAATTCACAGTTTAACAGTTTTTTTTATTTATATATTTTTTACTTTATCTAAATATGCATTTTCTAATTACATAATTATTTAAATTGATCATTCTCTCATTCATTTAATAAGCCAGTCATATTTTACATCCCGCCACTAGAGTTCACTGTCACTCGGCTGCCTGTTTTCCCCCTTCCTGCCCTCCGTCTTTGATGAATGTTGGATTTTTACAGCTCAGAAAAAAAACAATAACAAGCAGAACACTTAAATACTTCAGATTCATTGTGAAGAGGATGATAATCACATTTAATTATGCTTTTTGTTTCCAGGCAACCTGCGCATGGATGGGTTTTTGAGCTGCTGCGGCTGTTGTGAGGCCACCGGTGGTCCATTAGGACTTTAAACTGGTCACAGAAGGTCAGCCTGTTGTTTACAAAGCCTCAATACTCACACCTCATGAATAATAGATCCACAGGCACCTGAATGTCACACAGTTTCCACATTTAAAGAGAACAGCATTGCCAGATCATTTGTTTGACTGCATGGTGCTATTACAAAAAGGGTTTTTTACAGAGCTGGTTAATTTTGTGCAGGGTTTCCAGGGGATATCATGGAATATCAGAGGCTCTATTCCAGACATTGAAAGTCTGAAAGTAGAATTAATTACTAATTACTATCAAAAGACCACGAATAACCTCAAAAATGTCAAAAATATACAATATTTCGGTTGGAAAAACAAAGAGAAAATCATTTCGAAAAGCAAAACACAGTGAACTCAAAAGAGATTTTGGCCACAGATATGCTTATGATACTAATAACACGTTAAAATAGCAAGCATAACGTTATTTTCATTATTAAAATCAAGCACAAGTCAAACATACAATGAATACCCACAAAAAATTCAAAACCGGTTGTGTTAAATATTACGGTAATGTTGGAAAAACACTAATATGATGAAAAACTATACTAATATGATGTTACAATAACCGCAAGCAAGCATAACGTAATAGCAAGCATAATGTTATTTTTGATTTGATTTGATTTGTTTTATTTATTTTCGAACAAAAACATCATACATAAAATATCATTAACAAAAAAAATACATTTAAACATGGTCGAAAATGGAGCGGGCTGAAGCATAAGCTTATTTTTCTCCCACCCCATTACTACATGCATCATTCGTTTATTACTTTAACTTATTTTTTTCTTTTACTTATCTCTTATTTTTACATGAAAAATATTTTATCCTTTTGGCATCTTTGACAAATAATATGTTTGATTCTATTTGTACCTTTTTATTTTGTGACATAGACCCAAAGAAGAAAAAAAAAAAAAACATAGTACTGCAAATAGAAAAAAAACAAAACAAAAAAACAACAACATAGTATTGCAAATAGAAAAAAAACAAAACAACAACAACAACATAGTACTGCAAATAGAAAAAAAACAAAACAAAAAAACAACAACAACATAGTACTGCAAATAGAAAAAAGAAAAAAACAACAACAACAACATAGTACTGCAAATAGAAAAAAACAAAACAAAAAAAACAACAACAACAACATAGTACTGCAAATAGAAAAAAGAAAAAAACAACAACAACAACATAGTACTGCAAATAGAAAAAAACAAAACAAAAAAAACAACAACAACAACATAGTACTGCAAATAGAAAAAAAACAAAACAAAAAAACAACAACATAGTATTGCAAATAGAAAAAAAACAAAACAACAACAACAACATAGTATTGCAAATAGAAAAAAAACAAAACAACAACAACAACATAGTACTGCAAATAGAAAAAAAACAAAACAACAACAACAACATAGTACTGCAAATAGAAAAAAAACAAAACAAAAAAACAACAACAACATAGTACTGCAAATAGAAAAAAGAAAAAAACAACAACAACAACATAGTACTGCAAATAGAAAAAAACAAAACAAAAAAAACAACAACAACATAGTACTGCAAATAGAAAAAAACAAAACAAAAAAAACAACAACAACAACATAGTACTGCAAATAGAAAAAAACAAAACAAAAAAAACAACAACAACATAGTACTGCAAATAGAAAAAAACAAAACAAAAAAAAACAACAACAACATAGTACTGCAAATAGAAAAAAACAAAACAAAAAAAACAACAACAACATAGTACTGCATATAGAAAAAAAACAAAACAAAAAAACAACAACAACATAGTACTGCAAATAGAAAAAAGAAAAAAACAACAACAACAACATAGTACTGCAAATAGAAAAAAAACAAAACAAAAAAACAACAACAACATAGTACTGCAAATAGAAAAAAGAAAAAAACAACAACAACAACATAGTACTGCAAATAGAAAAAAGAAAAAAACAACAACAACAACATAGTACTGCAAATAGAAAAAAACAAAACAAAAAAAACAACAACAACAACATAGTACTGCATATAGAAAAAAAACAAAACAAAAAAAAACAACAACAACATAGTACTGCAAATAGAAAAAAGAAAAAAACAACAACAACAACATAGTACTGCAAATAGAAAAAAACAAAACAAAAAAACAACAACAACATAGTACTGCAAATAGAAAAAAACAAAACAAAAAAAACAACAACAACAACATAGTACTGCATATAGAAAAAAAACAAAACAAAAAAAAACAACAACATAGTACTGCAAATAGAAAACAAAACAAAACAAAAAACAACAACAACAACATAGTACTGCAAATAGAAAAAAGAAAAAAAACAACAACAACAACATAGTACTGCAAATAGCCATTAACTAAAATTTCATTATGCCTTTCTCTTTATCCTTTTTCAATCACCTTCTTCATAATATTCCTTTATTTATATATATTTATAGAGTTTTTTTTTAAATTGATTAATATCCTGACGTTGTTTTAGAGTCTGATCTAGACTGTTCCATAGTTTTAAACCACAGACAGACATACACAAACTTTTTAAAGTTGTTCTTATTTTCAACCTCCTAAAATTTAGTTCTTCTCTCAGATTATAACCCCCTTGTTGTTCTTCAACGTTTAATAGGAAAATCAAGCACAAAGTTAAACATACCATGAAGAACCACAAAAAATATCTAAACGAGATATTACGCCACTTTAGGGAAAAGAAAGAGAAAATAATCTGGAGAAACAAAACACAGTGAACTCAAGAGGATTTTGGCCACAGATATGCTTATGATTCTAAAATCACATTAAAATAGCATAAATAATGTTGTGTTCATTATAAAAATCAAGCACAAAGTCAAACAGACCATAAATAACCCACAAAAAATTCGAAAAAAGATTTGTTAACTAGTACGGTAGGGAAATGAATGAGAAAATAATCTGCAAAACACAGTGAACTCAAAAGAGTTTTGTACACAGATATGCTTATGATACTAATAACACGCTAAAATAGCAAGCATAACGTTATTTTCACTATTAAAATCAAGCACAAAGTCAAACAAACAATGAATACCCACAAAAAAATAAAATACCAGATGTGTTAAATATTATGGTAGGGAAAACAAAGAGAAAATAATCTGGAGAAACAAAACAAAGTCAACTCAAAAGGGATTTGGCCACAGATATGCTTATGATACCAATAACACATTGAAATAGCAAGCATAACGTTATGTTCATTATTAAAATCAGCGATCGATTGGGTAGGCTAAATTGTCCGTAGTGTATGAGTGTGAATGGATGTTTGCCAGTTATGGGTTGCAGTTGGAAGGGCTGCTGCGTAAAACATATGCTGGATTCACGAGTTCAAACTTGCATTAGTTTAAGTATAAAGCATATTTGGCGTGCTGTCCGGGGGGAGGGCTCTGAGCTCGAGGAGACACCCCAACTCGAGTTATTCCCCTTATCAGGAAACAAAGAGGAATTGGTATTCGAGCGAAGTGTCTAGCCCGGCCCCAGAACGCTCCCCCAGGAATTCAATGCAAGAGTTGAGGTGACGGGGTGGTGGAGGGATGCTAAAGTCATGAGATGCTGCAGGTAAGACAGCTTTGGTATATATAGGGGTTTGTTCAAGAACTGATTTGATAATGGAATGATTGTCAATGACGTATTCGATACTGAAACTTCTGCGCATGCTCCTCCCGAAATTTGTTTACAAAACATCACTAAGTTGGTGGTGCATTCCGCTGTGGCAACCCCAGATTAATATAAATAAGGGACTAAGCCGAAAAGAAAATGAATGAATGATTGAATAACTAGCTTTCTCTCTTTTCTTTTTGCAGAATAATTCTGTTTGTTAACTCCAGAGTGCAGAATGTTATGTTTACTATTAAAATGCTTAAATAATGTTTTTTATAAAGCTAAAGGCCATGCTTGACTCATATTTAAAGAATTAAAAGTTTAACTTCTATTGTCTATTCACTAAGATTTAAGTAGTATTGAGTTAAGTAATTCAATCCCTTATTGAGTAATATTTAGACAGTAATTAGAAAAGCATTTAAGCTTGTATAAGTAATTAATTACTTTCTTAAGTAACTTACCTAACACTGATCGTCTGTTGTTTAGCTTTATTATTTATTTGTTTCAGTTCTTTCAAATGAAATTTCCCCAATCTGGACGTACAACACCTAATTTGAAAAGCTGGATAGCTGGAGTATGTGCTAACACATGCGTTCATCTTTGAGTCTTTCATATTTTCAAGCTCATCTGTCTGGCGGTGGTACACGATTCACGTATAGTTCTTCCCCTGAGACGAGCATAATTTAGCGGAGGTCACCTCAGCTGTTTCATTTCAATTCATAAGAGAGCATGTGTGCTTGTGCTCGAAGTGCATTAGTGTGCAAATGAGCTGCGCCATCACCAGCCCATTTCAGGCCACCGTGTCGCATTATATTAGGAGCTCTTTCACGTACTCTCTTAATCACAGGATAATTCAAGATTGTATCATTTTAATGATTAAAGTTAATAGGAAGGCGTATTAATAAGGTCTCACTTGTTAAGGAATGTTTGACGACTGGTTGTTGAACGGCACAGCATGAAGTGGTGTTTAAACTACAGTTGCCACATTGTTCAGATGAAGTATTTGAAGTTCTACTAGGAGGCTGTTGAATGCTTGATTCTAATTGGCTGATGAACATTCAAAGCTATCCAATTATTTTCAGGGAGCCGCATTGATAAAGTAGTTCCAGGATGGTCTTAAACTACATCTCCATATCCTTACGCCGAATGATTTCAGCTATTTCACAGCTACAACAGATTTATTTAATAAGGTGGCACAGGGGGGATCAGGAACCAGAAAAGGGGGCCCCATGGGAAAAGTAATTTTTTTAATGTTTAATAGCCATATTGTCATATGGGTGGCTTAGTGGAGTTTGCATGTTCTCCCCGTGTTGGCATAGGATTCCACCGGGTGCTCCTGTTTTCCCCACTGCCCAAAGACATGTGCTATAGGTGAATTGAATAAACTAAATTGGCCCTTGTGCAAAAGTGTTTATGAATGTGGGAGTGTATGGGTGTCTCCCAATATTGGGTTGCGGCTGGAAGGGCATCCGCTGCGTAAAAGATATGCCGGAACAGTTGGCGGTACTAAGCCGAAGGAAAATGAATGAATGAATCAATCAATCAATGAATGAATTCTCATCTGATTATCGACAAAACAACTGAAAAATTTAACTTCTTGAACATCTTGTACATCACAAACGAAAAAATCTTAAAATTCCAACTTTCAGAACCCTAAGATTATTATAACTCAAAATTTTTGCATCCATTTATTTGGAAAGCGATTGTGTCTTTATCTTTGAAACAGCAAGCAAAAATAATAAATGTAACATTTTCTATTTTAAGTGTTGCTGATGGGCAAAATCTCTTCACGTATTTTTGAGCTGTGTAATTGACAGCACTCTAATCCAGCGGTTCTCAAACCTGGTCTTGGCGTACCACAGCTCTGCACATTTTCTTTGTTTCTCTTATCGCTTCAGAGGTTTGTTCCATTCGACCATACGTGCCCTGTGAAGTGGACATCACAGGATTATCTGCCATGATTCCAGTTCAAATGAAGTGTTCAATTCAAAGGGAATACAACCATCCGAGACATGACTTGCATGCAAATTTGATGATTGCAGTTAAACAACCCTTCACACTTCTTTAATGAGTTTCATATGACGACACTGCAAACAGTGTCCCGTGTGCACAGGGTAGAGAGCAGTGAACGTTAGGGAACATGTTGATCTGCACATGGTTCTTTTTTGGTGCACTCTAAATTAGACAACTCAGGCTCATTCTGATTAAGTACCCCTATATACATTTCTGGAGAGAGCAAAATACATCCCAGGAGCTATGTTTTTTTGCAGTTTTTGTTTTTGTGAATTCACCAGAGACGTCTGTGTACGCATTTTCTCAAATTTCTCTCTCGAGTGTATTGCATGCCTGCTCTTCTCGCATAAATCCACCAGAGGCCGCTGTCGGCTGACTGACCCACTAACCGATCCACCCTCTCTCCCCCTTCCCTAAACCCAAACAATAGCATTTTAAAAAGCGCCGATTGACCTGCCCTCCCATCCACTTTCCTGAACCCAACAGTAGTGTTTCAAAAAGCAGTCCAGAAAAACTGAATTCGACTGACTGTCTGACTGACTGACTGACTGACTGACTGACTGACTGTCTGATTGACTGACTGACTGACAAACCGACCGACCGACCAACTGACCAACCGACCGACCCTTCTTTTCCCCTAAAAGTCACAGATTGACCAGCGCTCACCCATTTCCTTAAACCCAACCGACAGATTTAAAAAGCAATCTAGAAAAAGAAAAGCCATCGCCTGATTTTTGCCACATTTTACCACATTTCCCCCCTGTTATTTACTCGATTATTTTATTTTTTGGATTCTGTTTTTGTCCTACCTGCTTTATGGAACCAGACTTGAACCCCGTTGTTGCGGTCAATTCCGCTCTGCATCTCAAGTCCAGCTACCAGACAAACTGGTAACAGTGGAACAGACATCCATACGGAGGTAAGCTGTGAGCTGGTAAGCACGAAAATGACCGTTTTAAAAACGAAATGCAGATATACGTGGCTCTAGCTACATAATTTGAAACGTACATAGGACTATGTTTTCAGAATAAGCCTGTGTTGAAATTGGAAATGTTATAAAAGAGACAAATGCAAAATACGGTGGTACACCAGGACTAGGTTTGAGAACTGCTACACTCATCGAGTGGTGTTTAAAATGTCTCTACGTGTGAGATTTTAAATGCATCTGAATTGCTCCAGCACTACCGTAGCTGTTTTACATCCTGGCCCCTGGCACACAACTATCAAAAACCAAACAATTAAACAGGGTTTAAATGAGATGCCAGTCGTGCATGTGGGAACTGTTTGAGGACACAAAACTTACAACTTGCACTTCTAGAATTGTGCCTTCACTGCAGATGATGTAAATCTTCAGTTTTATCACATCTCGTAGGTGACCTGCTGGAAAGATTGGTGACTATAGAGTCATTTGAGTATAGTGAACTTGCTGTTATGTTCAAGAAACCAAATTCTGACCCCACCATCTGTATCTCACTGCAGACATCAGGACTCATCAAACCAGTCAACCTTTTTTCAATCTTTTGTTGATCAGTTTTGCTTAAATCCAGTGTGAATTCTTGCCTCCGTTTTCTGTTCACAGCTGACAGTAGTGTCTTCTTCTTTCAATTCAATTCATCTTTATTTCTATAGCAAGATTTACAATGTAGATTGCGTCAAAGAAGTACATACTGTTGATGAGGAAAATAAAATATCATCCTCATTCCTGGTTTTGGAACATTTCAGCAAGCCAGGCAGGAGAGTTGGGGTAGAATGCTGTATAGTTCTGGTCAAATTAAATCGGGTTCAGTTCAGTTAAGTTCAGATCAGTGTAATGCAAATCTTCCAGCTGAAGGCAGATCCTCTGAAGAGTAACTCCACTGATGCGCTGCTCTACCTGTCCCAACCAGGCAAACCTGTGGTGCCAGTGGTAAGAAACTAAAACTCCACTAATTGATGAAAGTGATGAACAAACCTTAGGAAAAGCCAGGGTGAGCAGTTCTCCTCTGGCCAAATGTCTTGAACAGAGCTGCAGTCTGGACATTGGAGGATTGAGAATGATCGTGTAGAAAATGCAGGTTATTAAAGTAGGTCAACAGGTCGGTGTTCAGATTAGCCAATGGGATCAATGCGGAGACTTGTCTTTCACTTGAGTCTTTACGACTCGTCAATGACCATAACAACCATCTACTCTGGATACGGGCTGCATCTACATTTTTCCCTCAGGAAAAAAAGCAGACTAACAAGCCTTAAATTCCATTCAAATTAAAGTGTCTTTTGGGTAGTGTTCCCAGCTTCTTCAACGTCATCTTTGTCTTCTCCTTCTTCTTCTGCTGCTGTTGTTGCTCATCTGATTCAAAGTACGAGGTGTTGAGTGTTCTGACATGCTCTTCTGTACACCTGGGGCCTCATGTACGAAGACTTGCGTGGAAATCTTACTAAACCATTGCGTACGCACAAAGCTGTAAATGTGCGTACGCAGAAAAAAATTCAGATGTATGAAACACTGCGTACGCCGAATCTCACGCATATTCTTTTGTACATCCGAATGAACGTGAAACTGAGCGCAACATGCACGAGCACAAAACCCCTCCCTGCCTCCTCCCCCGTATGAATATGCTAATGACTATGCTAATGTAAAAACCCAACGAAAAAGCAATGGCAAAAGCAAGCAAAAAGAGAAACTTTGAACAGAATGTGAAATGGAGGTGCTGCTTTCGGAGGTAGACCGGAGAAAAGCGGTGTTATTTGCAAGTTTTTCGGCGGAATTAACAACAAAAGAAAAAAAATAGAGTGGGAGAGTTTAGCTGATACGGTTAACACAGTTGGGTCTGAACATCGCACTGAGTGCATTTAAAAAAGAAATAGTGTGGTTTATATCTGTAAAATGTTGCAGTACCCTTCGCAGTCTCAGTGGCGCACCTCATAAGAAGCATGTGATCATGTACTAACACGTTCGAGCATAACTCGGCTCGAATCCAGCGTCTGATGAATTCATTCTTCTTTTTTTTCCCCGCTACATATCAGATTTTGCCCACTATTTATCACGAGAAAGACAAGTAGGAATCATCAATAAGTTTGTGCATCATATTTTATTTGCACATTTATTGAATGGAAATGTTTCTGATTCACGCATGCAAATTTATCTTCACATAGTGTCTTTATAGCAATGTGCGTGCAGTAGATAGCTCAGATTACATTGGGAAAACAGGCGACTGCTGCAAATTGTGCTTTAATGTTTAGCTGGTCAACTGTATGGTATGGAAATCTTACATACCTACTATATGAACCCGTCTCATACAGCTGCCATTGCAAGGATCAGACACTTTGTAGAGAAGAATTTAACACAACTGCCTCTAGGAGTCGCCAATGGAAATAAAACAGACACGCACAAAAAATGTGCGTACGCCTGCCAGAAACCTGCCGTGAACCTGCGCAAATTCCCACGTTCAGTTCATTGTTAGTAAATCCAAACGTGAGCGATTCTGAGCGTGAAACCTGGCGTACGCAAAGTTTTTGTGCGTACGCAGCGTTGATACATGAGGCCCCTGGTTTCTTTTTGGCAATTTTCTTTGCTTTCAGCTTGAACCTACTTGTACTCCTCTTGCATCAGAAGGCATTTTGGCCCACAAAATAGCTGACTAGATAATTTTTTATATTTTTTCCGCTTAAATAATAGTGTCCACTGTTGTCTGTCATCCTAAGGCCACTGGGTGGCGTTGAGCCCGGGTAAAGGGTGTCTTTAATTGCTGCAATTGTTGTTATTATTATTATTCTCTTAAATAAATAAAACTTTGCACAAACACCAGAAGGGGCAAAAATTGACATTTGTTAAAGGTTTGGAAGTGTGTGTGGCAAAATGGCTCGACAGCATCACCTGTACCAGTGTGTCCAAACTCGGTCCTGGAGGGCCGGTGTCCTTCGTATTTTAGTTCCAACCCCGATTAAACACACCTAAACCAGCTAATCAAGCTCTTTCTAGGTATTCTAGAAACTTCCAAGGAGGTGTTGTGGAAGCTAAACTATGCAGGACACCGACCCTCCAAGACCGAGTTTGGACACCCCTGACCTATGCACTTTTGATGAAGTCCCGAGCTACATGTCACACACTCATACAAAAATTGGCACACACATTAAGCATGCCAATACCTACTATAGTTAAGTTGAAGAAGTTTAGATTTCCCCTTTTTGGCCCATATTCTGTAAACCATAGTGATGATTGTGTATGTAAATCCCACTAGATGTGCAGTTTCTGAAATACTCAGACCGTCCTGTCAAACAACCCTGCCACATTCAGAGTCACCTTTCTTTCTCCTCCTGATCCTCATTTTGAACTTCAACAGATCATCTTGACCAGGGGTGCCCAATCCTGTTCCTGGAGATCTACCTGCCTGCAGATTTCAGTTGCTACCCATATCAAACACATCTGCCTGTAATTATCAAGTGGTGTTCAGGTCCTAATTAATTGGTTCAGGTGTGTTTGATATGGGTAGCAACTGAAATCTGCAGGAGGGTAGATCTCCAGGAACAGGATTGAGCACCCCTGATCTTGACCATGTCTACATACTTAAAGCCTAGAGCAGGGGTGCTCAATCCTGTTCTTGGAGATCTACCTTCCTGTACAGTTTAGCTCCTACCCTGATCAAACCCACCTGAACCAATTAGGACCTGAAATCCACTTGATAATTACAGACAGGTGTGTTTGATAAGGGTTGCAACAGAAATCTCCAGGAAGGTAGATCTCCAGAAACAGGATTGGCCACCCCTGGCCTAGAGTATCTGATTGAATAACCCTGGTCAGAGCAACAGTGTAACATTTCTCACAGAATTTGTTTTCAAGAACCCTAGAAATTGGACACATATGCTGAACAAAACAATGCTGCGGTTCACCTCTGAACATAATACTTGCTATTTGTTTGTTCGCTGCATATTTCAGTCTCCGAAGCTTGATTGTTAGGGATGACAGTCCTCTGAGCCACAGCAGGCCCAGAGAGCCTGTGGTTCTAGACACTCATAAAGGGTCATGATTTATAACCACATCCTCTTTCTCTGAGTTGTAAGATGCATTCGTCTGCTAGAAGACGGCAACAAAAAGAAAATCACACTTATTTCCCTCAGTCAACTTTAACATTACCCCTGCCGGCTTTTCAATTTATGAGTGAGATGTGAATCCCTGCGGCAATACAAATCATTCAGTGCCTCTTGCCTGCAATTCCAGGAGAAGTTCAGCGGGTCATTCCGGTGTGCTGCTTTAATCTCTGTTTATGGATTTCGTTTAGGGAAGGAGAATGTGACCATTAAGAAAATGACTCAAACGTGAAACTCCACTGAGGATGTCAATGAACGAGGCCAGTCAGTAATGGCCAAACACACACACACACACACACACACACACACACACACGCGCGCACACGTTTTTTTTTTTGTGAAAAGTGGGGACATTACATAGGTTTCCATTCATTTTATACTGTCCAAACCGTATATTATATTGCCCTCACCCCACCCCAGCCCTAAACCGAACCATCACAGGAGACAGTGTGCAGCTTTACTCTCTGATTAAACTCATCCAGTAGGATTTATAAGCATTTTGAGAAATGAGGATGTCACCAATCCTCATTATTCACCTCCTTTTTGTAATACCTGTGTCATACCCATGTCATTATACAGATTTGTGTCCTGATATGTCACAAAAACACATACACACACACAGAAATAGACTGAAATGTCTGTTCTGAGACATCTAATGAGACATTTAAGTCAGTTTGAATATTAGTTTTTAAAAATGTAATCAAATACAAAAAAATGTCTTCTTTTTTCTGAGTAATGAAATGAAAAAGAAAGCCGATGATATTGACTGATAAAGAGAATGCTTGAGTAAAGAGAATTCTGATTTAAATCTGTACAGATATTTGTAGATTCTGTGGAATATACTAAATATATTAAAGTTCTTATTAAATAGCATCTTTCATATGTTTTTTTAATTAATGTCATAAAGAGAATTCTGATAATATTGATTGATAAAATAGAATTCTGATATTCCGTTTCAATATTGATAGTCCCAATGGAATTCCATTTCTTTTTAAAATTTTAATTAAATTACAACTTTCCTCTATTTTTAGTAATTAAATTTAGCCATAAAGAAAATTCTGATATTGACTGATAAACAAAATGTTTTGAAGAAGAGAATTCGAAGTTAGGTCTGTTTGAATATTTAAACATTCCATGGGATATTTAATATTCAGGATAGAATTATATTTTTTCAAACTCAAAATAAATACCACTAATTTTTTTTCCCTTTTAGTAGTTAAATAAAAAAAAAATACTGAAATTATTCATTGATAAATATAATTCTGATTTAAGTCAGTTTGAATATTTGAACACTCCATGGAATTCCATTTTTTAAAAAGTATTCTAATTATATGACAACTTTCATCTATTTTTTCAGAGTACTGAAACACATTCATAAACAGAATTCTGATAACACTGATTGTTTAATAGAAATCATTAATAAAGAGAATTTGGATTTAAATGATAAATAGAATTCTGATTTAAGTGAATTTAAATATTTAAAAATTTCATAGAATTCTGTTTTTAAATTCTCATTAAATACCAAATTTTATCCATTGTTTTTTAGAGTAATGCAATGCAGTCATAGATAAATAGAATAAATAGAATGCATTGATGAAGAGAACACTGCTTTAAGTCACATGATAGAATTATATCATGATAGAATTATATCTTTTCATATTCAAATTGACACAAACTATATCTAATTTACATTTTTTGTTTCTAAGTAATGAAATAAAAGAGTGCTCAAATTTGACTGAATTCCATTTTTAATGAGTAATTCTAATTTTATAACAACTTTCATCTTTTTTTGAATAATAAAACACATTCATAAACAGAATTCTGATAACGCTGATTGATAAATAGAATTCATTAATATGTAAAATATGTAATGCTATGTAAAACCGATTTGAACATTCCATTGAATTACCTTTTTTTTAAAATTCTATTTAAATCTAACTTTCATCTTTTTTACAGAGTAATGCAATGCAGTCATATACAAATATAATAAATGAAAAGAATACACTGATAAAGAGAGGTCAGTTTTAAGTTTTACGTCAGTTTTTCACATTTCATGATAGAATTATATTTTTTTCAAATTAAAAACAACATATTTTCTTTTTTTTCTAAGTATTAAAAAAAGAACGCTGAAATTCCATGGAATTACATTTTAAAGTATTCTAATTAGATAACAGTTTTTAAGAGTAACGATAAGCATTCATAAACAGATTTGAATAATAAAAAGTATTCCAATTTAAGAACATTCTATTAAATTCCATTTTTTAAGATTTAAATTAAATGCCAGTCTTCATCTATATTTTTCAGAGTAATGCAATGCAGCCATAAAGAAAAAGGAAATTCTGATAATGTTGATTAATAAAAAGAATGCATTGATAACACAAATAGACAACATTGATTTACATTCATTTCAATATTTAATATTCAGTTTTTAAAAATCTGATTAATTACCAACAAACTGCATAACAAAGAGCTTAACTTTTTTTGTCTTGTTTTTAGTCTAAATACCAAAAAAAAAAAAAAAAAATTCTAGACAAGCAAAAAAATACTGTCTTTTTTAAAGAAATAATATACCAAAACTATATATACTTTTTTTTTAAATCACCGAAATTAATCTGCCAATGGGTTAAGCAAAATAATCTTGTTTCTCTTTTTGACACACGATTATTTAACTTTATTAAGCTTGTTTTAAGGAAAATCTCACCTAATCTTCATATATTATTTTTTAAAACAAAACAGTGTGCTTTGCTTGATTAGACAAGAATTTACTAGAAACACGGCAAAAAAATCTAAGTAATAAAAGCATTTTTTTGCAGTGCAATTTTCATCTTTTTCCACTAGTAATGAATTGCATGGATTACCAAAAACAAAACACTGACCTTTCTGATGCAAAAAACAAACGTGCTAAATCCCACAGCTCTCCATGACACTCATCTCATAGTCCCAGACAGAATTTCTCCCGGGATTCCTCAAAGCTGTACTTGTATTTGCTCTGGAAGCTGCGTATATGTGATCGCGTTTGCTTTGCTTCTCAACACTGAGCTAGAGATCCACTGTCCAGCTGTTTTACTCTCAATTCCCCCTCCCTCTCCCTTTCAGTCCTATCATCTCTCTCTTTCTTGTTCCCCCGTCTCATTTCCATTGACGTCTTCTCGGTTTCTTTAGCGGCTGATTTATGTTTCAATTAAAGACGAAAAAGATGTCTCGCATAACTCACCAGAAAGGATGATAGCATCGTTCTGGCTTTAACTGCTGTAATTGGGATTTGATTATCTCCGTGATATCACTCAGCTCAGCGGCTCGGACTCATTGACAGGCTTCGAGTCTGTCGTCTTTTCCCATGATGCCGTGCTCAGTCGCTCATATCTGACAGAACTAATCAACATCTCGAGGCCTCTCATGTTAGCCGTCTTTGTGATGTTACTCTTCAGATGTGATGAACACTCGACGAGACCTTTAGCCATGGACACATCAGGGGCTCATATATTTATTACAAAAAGAGCTGTAATGATTTGTGAGTTAATGATTTAGGTTGGCGTGGTGCAATATATTGTTGTAGCATCGATATCCCAATGTGTGTATCCGCAATTGTCACATGGCAGGATTAGGATATTGCAGTTGAACAGGATCTACAGTTCAAACCTTACATGATTGGTTGAGTCATTGCAAACTTGAACCATGAATTGCTCAATGAGTTTATCATGTGCATGTGTTTAAACCCAGGCTCATTCTGAAAACGTACTCCTATGTACATTTTCGGAGTGCGCCAAATTAGGGTTGGGCCAATAGACAACACGATGCTGATCCGGTATCGCCGATCCTCTGCCCCGCCCCCGTTGCAAACCCGTACCCCCGGATCCCTCCTCGCTCTTCAGACTGGTTGCGTGCAGTCTATCCCACCCCCCCCCCCCCAACACACACACACACTCCCCATTTTTCACATGATCGTCAAACGTGTTTCACATTAGACATTGTAAGGAGCCAAATTTGTCGACATCGCCCAACCCAGGCCCGGATTGGCTAATCGGGAGAACCGGGAGACTTCCCGGTGGGCCGGTCCATTTTTTTGGCCACGAGGGCCGGTGTCCCTAGCTGTTTGCACTCTCAGCAGTTGCACTTTTTTTCATTTATTTATTTATTTGACCATAGCCTCACTCTTTTTATTCATTATTTTGCCGCAGCTCCGCTCTTTTTATTTTTTTTCTCGCAGCCTCGTAAACAAAATGCAGCCTGCAGATTATTAATGATATAACTATCATCATTCGACTCTAAACAGCGGCACCTTAGTGAATGTAAGAATTCGAATAATTAATATTGATTAATAATACACCTGCTCAATGAAAATCAGATGATTCACTACATTAATAAATCTGACCACAGCCATGTCACCCTGCAGCCCAAGACCGGTTACTCACTGAAGCTAAGCAGGGCTGAGCCTGGTCAGTACCTGTATGGGAGACCACTAGGGAACACTAGGTTGCTGTTGGAAGTGGTGTTAGTGAGGCCAGCAAGGGGCGCTCAACCTGTGGTCTGTGTGAGTCCTAATGCCCCAGTAAAAGTGAAGGGGACACTATACTGTCAGTGGGTGCCGTCCTTCGGATGAGACGTTAAACCGAGGTCCTGACTCTCTGTGGTCATTAAAAATCCCATGGCACTTCTCGTGAAAGAGCAGGGGTGTAACCCCGGTGTCCTGGCCAAAGTCCCTCTATCGGCCCTTACAATTATGGCCTCCTAATCATCCCTTTCCACCGAATTGGCTCTATCACTGTCTCTCCTCTCCACCAATAGCTGGTGTGTGGTGAGCGCACTGGCGCCGTTGTCCTGTGGCAGCCGTTGCATCATCCAAGTGGATGCTGCACACTGGTGGTGGTGTGGAGAGACCCCCCTCATGGTTGTGAAGCGCTTTGGGTGTATGGCCATACACATTAAATGTGCTATATAAATACACATTACATTACATTACATTACATAACTTGATCAGAAATCTTAAAAGGAGAGAAAAAGATTAAGCCATCAATAAAAGTCTTGCAGGTCATAGTGCAATATTTGTTAATCATTGCAGCTGCTTTACATTAACAGTGCCACTTTGGTCCAGTGGTCAGCATGTTAAATTATGACATGGCCGACCTGTGTTCGAACCTCATCTGAATTATTATTTTTTTTTTCATTTTTTATTGTTAAGACATATAATACTGTTAGGGTTGTTGAAAATTTGAAGTTCTAAAGCAGCTGTTTTCTTGAAAAAAGACGTGACGGTGTCATTAGAAACTGAATTGGAAATGACATTTTAATAGTCAGTTGTGAACTGAGATCGGCCGGTCTAAGGCTTGAAACTCCAGGGCTGAAAAGGAGTCTCACTCCGGCCCTGGCCCAACCGTACCCCAAATTCGCCCCAGGAGCTACGTTTTTTTGCTATTTTTGTTTTTGCAAATCCACCAGAGGCTTCTGTGTGTGCTTTTTGAGATCTAATTTCTCTCGTGAGTGCCATTCACGCCTGCTGTTCTCGAGTAAATATACCAGAGGCCGCTGTCGACTGACTGACCGATCAACCGATACCCACCCTCTTCCCTAAACCAAACTGATAATGTTTAAAAAAGCACCTATTGATCAGCGCCCACCCACTTCTGTAAACCCAACCAACAGAGTTTTGTTAAGCAATCCAGAAAAAGAAAAGCCCTCGCCTGATTTTTACTACTTTTCCAGATTTTACCACATTCTCACCATGTTATTTACTTGTTTACTTTATTTTTTGCCTTCTGTTTTTGTCTTACCTGAAACCAGTTCGCCGGACTGGAACCCTGTCATCATAGTCAACTCCTCCCTGCGTCTCAAGTCTGCCGACGTATGCTACAAGCCACTAGACAAACTGGTAACAGCGGGATCGCCATCCATACAGAGGTAAGCGGTCAGCTGGTAAGTGTGAAAAGGAATGGCATCATACTGCCCGTCGTGTTCATTTTAAAGACGAAATGCAGCCATACGTACTTTTGGCTACATAATTCGCAATCTCCAGAAATGTATATAGGGCTTCATTTTCAGAATGAGCCTATGTTGGTTTTTAAGGTACATGACTGTTTGAGCATTTCAAGCCACTTTAAATAATTAAGGTACAAGAAACAATGTGTGGGCACCTAGGTTACCCCTTTTTTCAGATTTAATACAAGTGTTTTGAGTATCCAGAATGTGTCTGTAAATTTTCGGCTCAAAACACCCATCAGATTTTTCATTATACCTTTCACAAGATTCTCTTTCATACATTTTTCCACCAGGGGGCTGTTTTGTCATACTGCGCCTTTAAGGCTAGTCCTCCTCGCCTACCGTGTCTACGTGCCTTTCTGCGTGGCTCCTCCCTCGGCTGCGTCAGACAACAGACAGACTTCAAGGAAGAAGATCTCACGCAGCATTGGTGAGAAATACTACAGTTAGAACTTTACCAATGAGTATTTGTTGTGGAGATGCATCGATGAGTTACACACAATGTCAATGTACAAAGTTCACGCGCGCACGTGTGTTTAGCTTTGCACTCTTTTTGCATGCATAAGTGACAGGATACAGCTTAGTCTCCACTGCTGTGTGGATATCTTTTATGTTAATGTACAAAATAAACCTGATTTAATGTCTACAAACTGGGATTGAAGCATCTTTATAATTGTTCTGACACGCGGCTGTGCTGATGAAGTAAAGCTGAAGTAAATCGCTGTACTTTATTACACACGTGCACTGTTTTAAAACATTTTTAACATGTGAAACTTACTCTTGATCACATTTGATGATGATTGATGATCCTAGCGAACTGAACAGACCTTTTCTTCCCGGTTGCTTTGCGCAAGTCTGTTCTTGTTGGTATGATTATACACGTGACTACCGGGACATGTTACTATGCGAGGCTGTCAATCAATTCGGTGGGCGGGGCGACCGCACTCTTACGTCAAGTTGCGGTCGGTCTGAATACTGCTCCAATTGCTCTACCGTTTTTATGTTGCCAAATTGGAAAAAAAGGACTGGGTCTGTTTATATCACCCCAATGTGACGGTCTGTACACTAGATCTACACATATGTCTGCTTGAAAAGTAGATTTTTCACCATAGATGCCCTTTAAGAAAGATTTTTTTTTAATGTGCATGTACAATGAAGATACACTATACAGTGTTATTTTACATTTGAGTGTTTATTTGTGCCTGGAACCTTCTAGAGTCCCGGATAACTATAAATTAGGATTTGTTTTGTTTGAATCTTTGCTCTAAATGAACACCCCTTCAAGTAAAGTGTCACCCATTTGTCCATTCTAATAAAATTTAAGGAAATTCTGAAGTAAATGCATATAAATGTTTAGATGTTTTATATAGATAGTTATTTACTTATATATTTTATTCATTTGTTTTATATTAACAGATTAAACTCAACAAAGTTAAACGAAACTAAACTAAATTATTGGGACTTCACTATAAACAAACATTTTTACAATTCCTTTTGTTTACGATGAAAATTAGGTTTTCATGGATTCTTCATTTAATCATTGATGCTAATGAAGAGCCTTAATTTTTCAATTCATTTCATCTTTATTTGTATAGCGCTTTTACAATGTAGATTGTCAAAGCAGCTTCACATAGAAGATTATAGTGCATTGAAACAGTGTCAGTTCAGTTTTCAGAGTTTACGTTCAGGTCAGTGGGGTTTAATATTCACAGCTGAGAGTCCAAACACTGAAGAGTAATTATTATTTAACTATTAAATAGATCTTTTTGTTAAAAATGAAAATATGCTGTTAGTTTAATCACCTTTAGACCACGATTTAAGTGATTTTTTTTTCTACAGAACGTAAAGGAAGATTTTTAGCTCTTTGGCGATTCAGTCAATGGTTACCATTCCTCTGAGAGTAAAAAATAAATAAATAAAAAGACGGCAAAATGAAATTAATACCTAAGGCTCCTGATAATACTTTGATATCTTTTGAAGTAAAATGATCAGTCTGTGACAGAAATTGAACATTTTTAACAACAATAATGTTCAATTTCTTGGATGGCCTGAGGGTGAGTACATTCCCTGCAAATTTACGTTTTCGCTTGCACTTTCCCTTTAAGCGTGTATGTCAGCCAGGTGTCATATTTGAACATATTCTTCAGGTTGTAGGGTCAGTTCTTACTTTATATATAAAAGATTGAGTGGCAAAAATGACAAGCTACTATGTCCACTTTTGATTTTGATACAGTTGAAGTCAAAATGATTAGCACCCTGTGAATTATTATTTATTTATTTTTTTTATATTTCCCAAAAGATGTTTAACAGCAAGGAAATTTTCACAGTATGTCTGATAATATTTTTTCTTCTGGAGAAAATCTTATTTGTATTATTTTGGCTTGAATAAAAACAGCTTTTCATTTTTTTAAAGCCATTTTAAGGTCAATATTATTATTAGCCCCTTCACACCATTTTTATATGGTCTAGACTCTACAGGACAAACATCGTTATACAGTGACTTGCCTAATTACCCTTACTTGCCTAATTAGTTAAGCCCTTAAAAAGCACTTCAAGTAGAATACTAATATCTTTAAAATATCTAGTAAAATATTATGTACTGTCATCATGACAAAAACAAGAAATCAGTTATTAAAAATGAGTTATTAAAACTATTATGTTTAGAAATGTGTTAAAAAAAATCTTTACGTTAGGCAGAAATTGGGGAAAAAATATACAGGGGGGCTAATAATTCTGCCTTCAACTATCAACAAATCATTTCACAAAATAGCTCAGTGTTGTCTGATCAGATCTCGTTGTTATCTCGCTAACTGAATTTGTATCACGTCTGTCTGTCCACAGAGAGTCTGGCGGGGACTGGCATATGGATGGAGCTTCAGATGCAAGCGGTGGGGCAGAGCTATGCATGTCAATAGGACAGAGGCGTCGCTCCTCCTGGGACGGTCTTATCTCTTCCGCTTGCTGCACTGAAGACACAGAGCACAGATAATAGATGGGTGCTAAGCAGAGCATGACTGTCTGCCACAGCTCCCTGTCGCTATCGGTTTGTATCTTCGATGGGAATTGTGTTTTGGTAATAACGAATTTTGCGTTCTTAGTCATTGATCTTCATTGATCCATTTTGATCTCTGTGTCTCTTAAAGGGACAGTTCATAAAAAAAAAAAAAAAAGAATGAAATATTGTCATCATTTATTTACCAGCTCGTTGTTTCAAACCTGTAAGAACTGATTTGTCTGCGCACAGAAGGTCATGGCGGTACAAAGTATTGATCTTCATTGGAAGTAAATTGCAAAAAATGTTGTGATGGTGAAAATGAGAAAACCACACGAGGAATGTACAAGCAGCTAGAGAACAAACAGAGGTAAGAAATAATATGTCATATACAGTTGAAAGCAGAATTCTTAGCCCCCCTGAATTATCAGCCCCCCTTTTTATTTTTATTTTTTCCCAATTTCTGTTCAACAGAGAGCAGATTTTTTTCAACACATTTCTGCATATTATAGTTTTATTAACTCATTTCTAATTACTGATTTATTTTATCTTTGTCATGATGACAGTACATAATATTTGACTAGATATTTTTCCAGACACTCCTACACAGCTTAAATTGACATTTAAAAACTTAACTAGGTTAATTAGGCTAACTAGGCTGGTTAGGGTAATTAGGCAAGTTATTGTGTAATGATGGTTTGTAAGGGGCTAATAATTTTGTCCCTAAATTTTTAAAAAAAAAAATTAATAACTGCTTTTATTCTAGCCGAAATAAAACAAATAAGACTTTCTCCAGAAGACAAATTATTATCAGACATATTGTGAAAAGTTCCTTGCTCTGTTAAACATCATTTGGGAAATATATATATATATATATATATATATATATATATATATATATATATATATATATATATATATATATATATATATATGTATATATATATATATATATATATATATATATATATATATATATATAATTCTGACTTCAACTGTACATATATATATAAAAAAATTATTCATACCCCTGGCAAATGTACTCTTTTTTTTTTTTCTTGGACCGGAAATGAAACAGGCTTCTCCTAAAAGATAATAAGATGATGTACAAAAGACATCATTGTGTGGGAAAACATTTCTCAGGTGACATTTGAACAAAAACTCAATCCTTTCTTTTATTTGTTCTTCTGCTTAGTTGCTTATTCATCAGGGGTTGCCACCACAGCAGAATGAACCGCCAACTAATCCGGCATATGTTTTACAAACCCATGCCCATTATTATTATTATTATTATTATTATTATTATTATTATTATTATTATTATTATTACTATTAGTAGTAGTAGTAGTAGTATTAGTAGTAATATTAAATATTTTGGCAACGCGGTGGCGCAGTAGTGCTGTCTCACAGCTCGAAGGTTGCTGGTTCGAGTCTCAGCTGGGTCAGTTGGCATTTCTGTGTGGGTTTCCCCCACAAGTCCAAAGGCGTGCTATAGCAAAGTCCCTTTAAAGCAAGTCATTCTTTGAAATGCCTCTCGGGCAGTATGCTTGGACATTCTATTTGAATGGGGAAACATCAAATTCTCCAAAAATACTTGCCAAGCTTGCGATTACATTTCATATTACGAACAACCAATAAAATTAAACGACTGTCTATTTAGTTTCATTTCTAAATGTTCGATTCACACAAAATCTGCAGAAGCTCACGTCTAGTCCAAGCCCCTGCTCCTGAGAATTGGCATTCTATATCGATCGCTGATTGGCTTCTGTACTAGAAGGCGGGCTTTATTCACCATATAGCGATCGCTGATTGGCTCCTGTACTTTTACATTTGGCAAGATTTTACAATAATAATAGATTTAGTTTACTGTAAATGATCATTTTCTGATAGTTTCAAGCATTGTGAGTTCATTTCGAGTGAGTACATTTCAAGTCAAGTCAGAATAAAAAATTGACTTTCTTTTTTCACCATTCACCAGAGTATTCGCTTGCTTCATCAATGTGCAAGGATGCCAGTTAGAGGGCATTTTCTGCCTGTAGACATACAATATATTGGCGGCGTTCCACTGTCAGCTCAGATGCCCACCGGGGACCGCTAGTACCCGTCCTCCGTCCCACTGTGTCTGATCCTGTCCTTTGGGTCTTTATAATTGCTCGAGCTAATGCCGGCGCTCAGGCTCATGAGTGAATGCTGCTGGATTTTGATAAGAACAGCGCCTTGGCTGATTTTCCCTCTAATCCATAAAACTGTAAATAATCTGAGGTTTCTTGTTCCCCCGATGCGTGTCATTCTACATCTGAATTTAGTTCTTTTTAGTGATAGATTTCGCTTGGAGAGTCAGAGAAACACACAGATTTATTTCTTAATACTCATGGAGACATTGTCTATATATAGCCTCTTTATTCATCAAGGGTCGCCACAGTGGAATGAACCATCAACTTATCTAGCACCAGTGGATGCCTTTGAAGCTGCAACCCAGTACTGGGAATAATCCATACACACTCATTCACACAGATGAGGCCAATTTTTTAGCCAACCAGGGGAGAACATGCAAACTCCACACAAAAGTGCTAACTGACCCAGCCGGGACTCAAACCAATGACTTCTTGCTGTGAGGCGGCAGTGCTAACCACTGAGCGTCTTTGAGATGCATTATAGGACTTGATTTTTCTTTCAACAGCATTTGAAACTGGAAAAAGTTACTTTTATTAATATTTTTAATTATTTGTTATGATCTAGTGTCTTGGCTTGATGTTGTAAATTATGGTACAAACCTGGTGAACTTTTTCTTTCACGTTACAGACTTAATCATATATATTTATATATATATATATATATATATATATATATATATATATATATATAATATATTTATTTATTTATTTATTTATTTATAATTATTTATTTATAATTATTTATTATACTATATATTGTGTGTATGATGCGGTGGTGCAGAAGGTAGTACTGTCGCCTCACAGCAAAAAGGTCGCTGGTTCGAGCCTTGGCTGGGTCAGTTGGCGTTTCTGTGTGGAGTTTGCATGTTCTCCCCGCGTTCGCGTGAGTTTCCTCTGGGTGCTCCGGTTTCCCGCACAGTCCAAAGACATGCGGTACAGGTGAATTTGGTAGGCACTTTGATAAACTTCACAATTGAATTTTCAACATCAAAAGTTGACAGAGCAGAGATTTAAGCCCCGATGTAATTCACAACTGTAAATAATCAGAAAACACCTGGGACAAACAAATAACAAAATAGGGACATTTTTATGGACATATTTGTTTACATTCAAATATATATATTTTTTTCTGACTACTTGTATTAACAAAACTGAAGGATGACAAAAAAACTATTGTGGTTATTATTACATTGTAAAACCCAACAGTAGACTTTATCAAATGAAATGAGAGTAGTTAACCCAAACTGAGTGAAAGTTAATTCTACTAAGAATTTTAAAACTCAGTGTTGAAGATAATCAGTGAATTAAATACCTCATTACTTCAACTTAAATGGAGTAAGTTCACAGTACTCATTGGGATAATATTTTTAAACTTAAATGGTTTGTTGCAATTGGTTTACTTATATGATTTAAGTTACCTTAAATATACTTTACAGTGTAATAATTTGTCAACTTTTTAGCATTTAATTCATTCAACAGGTTATTGACTGAGTTTATTTAAAATGATAGGTTCTGTAGGTTGTTTTGGTTGAAATCAGTTGCTCAAATAATAAATAGGAAAACAAATGATATTTTTATCCTTATTTATTGGTAATCCCTTCAAAAAACATCTGATCTCTAGCTCACGCGGTGTAGGTAGTGCTGTCGCCTCACATCAAGAAGGTCGCTGGTTTGAGCTTCGGCTGGGTCAGTTGGTGTTTCTGTGTGGAGTTTGCATGTTCTCCCTGCGTTCGCATGGGTTTCCTCCGGGTGCTCCCGTTTCCCCCACAGGCCAAAGACATGCGGTACAGGTGAATTGGGTATGCTAAATTGTCCGTAGTGTATGAGTTTGAATGAGTGTGTATGGATGTTTCACAGAAATGGGTTGCAGCTGGAAGGGCATCCGCAGCTTAAAATATATGCTGGATAAGTTGGCGGTTCATTCCGCTGTGGCGATCCCGGATTAATAAAGGGACTACAGGGTCAACAGTCCTGAGTGCTTTCAGTCTCGAGTGTGAACTTCCTATTCAACTCAGCTTTAGATGCGCTTAATTCCCATTTCACACCAGAAGGCCTAATGTTAACGCACAGCATTCACTGACAAGGCCGTCTGAAGCGTTTTTGATCAGACTGTGTGTTAACATGAGGACTAAAGGGTCATGCTGATAATGAATCTCCATCTCACCCTCAGTCTGCTCTTCTGCTTTTGACAAGAATGTCACGTTTGAAGGAGCGTCGTGACTGAAAACGGCACATGCCAGTCAGGATTATCCTCTAGGCATTATGGGAAGGTTTACACAGCGGAGCATGTCAGAGAAACAGTCCATGGAGTGCAGCTCTCTCTTTCTGTATTTCCCTTTTCTCCCGCTTGAGATGATGCTCTCTGCATAGTAATCTGAGTCTCAGGGGTCTCCGTTTTTCTTCTGACAGCTCAGACTGAATCGCCTACGAGTGGACTAGAAACTTTACATCCTGTTATACAGAAAGGTGTGTTCAGGAACTGAATATTTGTAAACCGAGAACATTTATTCACTATTTAAACATTCTGAAGTGGTTATAAAACCCCCTGTTGTACATAAAAGAAGGTATTTTGAAGAAAGCTGAAACCTGTCATCATTGACATGCACAGTAGGAAAAAACAAATGCTATGGAAGGCAATGGTTACCGCTTTTCATTTGTGTTCCACATAAAAAAGAAACTCATAAAGGTTTGGAAGCACTTGGGGGTGGGTAAATAATGAATACATCTTAATTTTAGTGTGAACTATCCCTTTAAGACAGTGGTTCCCAAGGTGGGGGTCGGGATAGGGTTTAGGTAAAGCCAATTGCCAATTATAGAGGAGAGGGGGGGGGTAAAATCACTTTCTGGCCTTTAGATATTTGGCATGGAGATAATATATTTATATTGCGATCATGATTTTCAAATGTATTATATCGCTTTTTAAGGTTTATTATTACCATTTGTGGAACAGTTTGATATATCACTTGGACCCGGATGCCGCTTCGTGTGACGTCACAAGCGGAACTGCATATAACGTTCAAAAGTACAATGTGTAGATGTACTGTAAGTACTTTTAAGTTTCGAATTTATTATAAAATATTATTTCTTAACTATAAAGCTTTAAATAATCAAGCTCCTGTTTATCTTTTTTTAATTATTTTTTCTGGGTTTTCAACTTTATTGGATAGGACAGTAGAACTTTAACAGGAAAGCATGGGGAGCAGAGAAAAGGGAAGGATCAGCATAGGACCCCAAGGCAGGGATCGAACTCGGATCGCCGTGAGCACCGGAGGGCATGCATCGACGCACTAACCACTGGCGCCGATTGTGTGACCCCGTTTATCTAACCAAAATTCTGTCTCGCTACAATCCAACCCGCTCTTTAAGATCTCAAAACTCAGGGCTTCTTGTAGTACCTAGAATAGCAAAGTCGAGTAAAGGAGGTCGAGCCTTCTCATATATGGCTCCTAAACTCTGGAATAGCCTACCTGATAATGTCTGAGGCTCAGACACACCCTCGCAGTTCAAAACTAGATTAAAATTTTTTTAGTAAAGTATACACTCAATGCTTCACATAGTGGTATGATGCATGAATGTGCTCCATGCAGATTTTTGCATCTCGTTTATATACACTATGAACAGCAGCTACACTAATTATTCTCTTTATTCTCTATTTCCACCTGGGGATACTCGTCCCGAGGCCCCCAGAGATTTTGCAGCGCCACTGATGTGATCCAAGACCTGTGAAGAGATGATCCCAGGGTTTCCATAATCCCGGACCAGGCTGTATCCGGAGCGGTTTCTCTCGAGGTTTTTTATCCTTCACTTTCGCCAGTTATTGAATTTTTTTCCTCACCGCTGTCGCCACTGGCTTGCATGGTTCGGGACTTGTAGAGCTGCGCATCTATGGATTTGCTTTTCAGTGTTTGAACTCTCAGCAGTGAATATTTAACCACACTAAACTGAACTTAAACTCTGAAAACCGGACTGACACTGTTTCAATTTACTATAATCTTCTACGTGAAGGTGTTTTGACACAATCTACATTGTAAAAGTCCTATAAAAATAAAGAGGAATTGAATTGAATTTTAAAGATGGGTGTATTAACACAATAAGTTAATGAAATATGGTAGTTTACCTTTAAAATGTAGAAATTTATTTGACAAATTTTACCATGTTTTTACTGGTCAAACTTTGGCAACCACAGCTGCCAGTTTTTACTGTAATTTGACAGATTTTTTTACAGGGTGTAAGTGTTCTGTAAAACATTTTGAGATTGTAAACGCTGATGTGGTCGAGTCATGTGAAAATCTTCTCATTGTTACCAGTTTTGATTTTGACACAAACCCGCAGCATTTGGTGTAGTCTTGCGGGTATCAGAGCAGAAATGAAAGCTGCCGTACTCTACATTGCCTCCTTTTATGTTCTTATGTAAATCGGGCAAGCTTATTTTGCAATATGAGATCAAAAGATCAGAAAAGGCCCATTCATATACAGTACACGTACACCCAACCATAGACCCTCTTCTCAAAGGCTTTACAAAAGCTGATAGAATGTGTTTTCATGAAACTGTTTGAATGCGTATTAATGTGCACCATAAAAATGCTGGGTTGTCATAACCCAATGTTGGGTCAAAAACCAGTGTTATTTAACCCCAGTGTTGGGTTTGCCCATATTTGACCCATTGTTGGGTCACAAAAACTCAACGCTTTAGTGTAAGATCTGTCTTTTGCCTCAATTATTAACATTCATGACCAAAGAAATGTATGATTCATACATTAATTTTCTTTTTGGCTTAGCAATCGATTATAAAACTTAATTTTTAATTAAATTGAGCTTTTCTTAGAGAAACTACAGATCAACAATACAATCAGTTGATATTTTTAGGTTTGAATTAAAGTTTTAAAACATTTTCTAAGGTTTAATTGTTTAAAATGGTCTGAGTATACTATTTTAGTGTTTCAACTTCAATTTTTTTTCCCAGTGCTGGGTTGCAGCTGGAAGGGCATCAGCTGTGTAAAACATATGCTGGATAAGTTGGTGGTTCATTGCGCTGTGGCAACCCCTGATAAATAAAGGGACTAAGCCAAAGAAAAATGAATGAATGAACTTCCAAATTTTTGTTTCATTCTTTGTTACTCGCATCTGCTTGGTAATTAATTGTACAATTTTGTTGATTTTTTTTATCTCCTAGAAGTTGTAGGTACTACATAAATGCATATTTAATCACTGTCTTGTCTCTTTTCACTACAGTTATGCAGTTAACTTTTACCAGAGCAACTCGAGTCATGCCAGCTGAGCTTCAGGAAAGTGTGAAACTCCATCAGACTGTTGGCAGCACACAGCCCTCAGCTATAAACTGGCAACGACACAGCACAGCAAATACGAGGGAAAACTGGAAATTTATGGCCGTACCTGAGCTGCCGCTGCTGCTGGATTGTCGGCTGCAGTGCATCACGATAATAGAATGGCAAGCATCCAATTCAATCTAGCTCTCAGGCACCTCAAATGTACATTCATATACAGTTGAAGTCAGAATTGTTAGCCCTCCTGAATTATTAAATAATTTATTTATTTTATCTTTGACGTGATGACGGTACATAATATTTTACTAGATAATTTTCAAGATACTAGTATTTAGCTTAAAGTGACATTTAAAATCTTAATTAGGCAGGTTAGGGTAATTAGGCAAGTCACTGTATAAAGATAGTTTGTTCTGTAATCGACTGAAAAAATATTGCTTAAGCGGTTAAAAATTTTGGCAAATTTTGAAAAATTAAAAACTGCTTTTATTCTAGCCGAAATAAAACAACTAAGAACTAAGTTCGCTGTACCCAAATGGCCTCCAATCACCAGACCTCAACCCAACAGAGCACATTTGGGATGTGGTGGCACGAGAGATTCGCATTGTGCAGCTGACAAATCTTCAGCAACTGCGTGATGCTATCATGTCAATATGGACCAAAATCTCTGAGGAATATTTCAAGTACCTTGTTGAATCTATGAACGATTAAGGGAGATCTGAATACAAAAGGGAGTCCAATCCGATACTAGTAAGGTGTACCTAATAAAGTGGCCAGTGAGCGTACGTCATCCAATCAGAATCAAGCATTGAACATCTCCTTTTTTATAAAATACATTTAAAGAACTATTAGTCAGATTGCAGTTACATTTATTGATTGCATAATGTGAATTATTGTTGTGAAAAACAATATCTTAGTAGCACTAATTATAGATTCAGTGTGAAACAAACAAACATTTGAAACCTAAACTGGAATACTTCAGTAGAGTACTGTCATTTTCATGTTTAATAATGTTTATTTGTGTAATTCAGGAAGCAGTTGACTCCATTATAAGACTCCGCTTTTAAGTTTATCTTTAAAACTTTGCTAACCGTTTACATTCACAAACAGCTCAACAATAAAGGCAAAGCACAGCAGGGGCCCTTCAAATCTGCGCTAAATTGTGTTTGTTGTTGTGAATGCTTCTTTCCATGTGATCCTGAGCTGTTTGTGTATGACATATTGAATTCTGGCCTGCTGTATTTTATTGTAATGAGAACTTTAATTGGATTTACAGCGGCTTTGTAGTCTGACACCTGCAGAGAATCTCATTTCTCAAGAAGTCCCCGGTCAAGGCCCATGCTGTAAGATATTCAATTCGGAGCGCGCTTTGCTGGAGTCAGACTTAAATTAGAGCCCACGCTGGTGCAAATATCCCCAGTATCTAGAAATGCAAACATGTATTGCAACTAGTATTTCTTGTGAATCATGGCTGTTGACAAGACTGTGTCCTGCTGTGTGACACACTGCTTTTCTTCCTCCAATTTTTCTTAGTTCTTATAATTAATATTCAGGCATTATGCTTTACCTAAATGTACATTATACTCAAAAATCCATTGTTTGCACTGCAGGTTTCATATGAATTGCAAAACAGGGCGATTAAATATAGCGATTTAAAACAGTTATCCAAAATGTATTTATTTTATAAACTCATTTAACTTCGGCCTAGTCTCTTATTTATCAGAGGTTGCCACAGCGGGATGAACTGCCAACTATTCCATCATATGTTTTACACAGCAGGCGCCTTTCCAGCGGCAACACAGTACTGGGAAACACCAATACACACTTAGATTTGCACACACACTCATACACTACGGCCAATTTAGTTTATTCAATTCACTATAGGTGTAGATATAGGTGGGGTGCAGCTGGAAGGGTATCCGCTGTGTAAAACATATGCTGGATAAGTTGGCAGTTCATTCCGCTGTGGTAGCATCCTGATAAATAAAGGGACTAAGCTAAAGGAAAATTAATGAATGAATAATGTTTTCACATACATTGGAAACATTCTCAAAAATGATCCCTGTCCACACAGGTTTATTATTCATGCCAGGTCTGTAGATGGCGCTGTGACTTTGTAGGGAAACACCATGGGCCCTATCATACACCCGGCGCAATGTGATGCAAGGCACAACGCAATTGTTTTTTGTTTGTTTAGCTTGGTGCAAGAGTCGTATTGACGTTTTGCACCACGCTGTTTAAATAGCAAATGCATTTGCGCTCATATGTGCGCCCATAGGCGTTCTGGTCTAAAAAGGTTGTTTAATAGACCAGAACAAAGCTGGTCTATTGTCCAGTGCAGAGCGCGTTAGTTGTGCGCCTTGCTTACACACTGCTTAATACACACAAGATGTAGAGCAATACACAAATATCCTTACATATGAAAAAGAATTAAAATATTAAGGATATAATAAGGATATAAATATGAAAGATTAAAATATTACAAAACATATTATTTTCTAGCCTACATAAATATAAAAACCAAACTTTCATGCCTTCTTCATCTCAGTTTTTTTTCAGTTTATTCGTGACAATTTGCTTTTGTATCATGTTATTATTATCAGTATTATTTATTATATGCATATTTTTATTTGTTTTATTAAAAACAAGCTTAGATTTGCCCACCTGTTAGGTTTCACACCATATGGGGCACAGCATGTGTATTGAGGTGGATTTTGTGCTCTTTGGAGTGTGAAGTTAATCTATATATTCAGGTTATATGTGTATAATCTGTTTGTAGACTTGCATACCATTAAAAAAATTAAAGTGTTATGTAGAGTGAGTAAGGGGAAATGGCCTGAGGAAACAACTAAGGGTCATAAAAAAAGGATGAAAAGAGAGTGGTAAAAAAGCCTGAGGTGTCTCAGGAAACAGATGTCAGAGGTGGAATTTGGGGTCAGGGGTTAAACTAGGAGGGATCTTGTGTAATATATGGAGAACAAAGGAAAACAATTGTTGTCAAAGTGTATTTAAAGAGGCCAGCACATTAGTGAGGCAGAATTTTTCAGACAGAGATGTTACTGGGGGTCTCCTGAAAGTTCTCCTTTGTTGTCGACAATAAAGTATATTCTTCTGATATTCATAACCTCCAGACTGAGTTTGATTTAGTAAGAGAAAAACCAAGAAAACCACTACAGTATTTGGATATAACTCAGTTTTTTGAGCACACTTTGTTATTATTGTTCATTTATTAGTTTGCTGGAAATTAGAACTGAATTTAGAAACAATTTTTAAACAAATCTTTGCGCTTAACAAACAAAACTAATTATTTATAGGGTAATTGATGTCTGTGCGTACAAGGTTTCCCTATCCACGAGAGTGAAAGTGAAAGTAGATGAGAGGCCTTCTCTCTTATTCTCTTGCTGTAGATGCTGTTTAACTGTTTTCTCTCTTGTGAAGCATTCAGTTTTTCCACTTATAAAGTTCGTCATGTAAATAGCAAATAAGCTATGGCATGATGCAACTGACTCTTAAAGGGAATGGGAGATGAGACTCCGATTGGTTTATTCTCAAAACACACCTATAACTCATTAAGAAATAAGCTTAACCCTTTTAGACCATGCGCCACGGTGCAAAGCCTATTTTTCCATTCTTTTATTAGCAAAAGTGGATTCTGACACGCCCTAATTGCGTTTGCGCCCTGCGCTTTGCACTTTGCGCATGGATCGTCAAAATAGAGCCCTATGTGTCTATGAACATACAGTCCTGTATTTTGCCATCGTTGTTTTCATTGTTGAAGGTCCCATGAAGTGCTTGGAAATGTGCATTTTTATATGATTTTTAGCCTAATCTCAACCGAAACACAAAGAGAGGGTGGGACATAGTGTAGCTCCTCCCCTTTATGAAAAACAGCCAATAACATTTTGTTTTATGAACGCTCTGTCGGTGAGAGTGGTTGAACTCAACCGCATCAAGTGAAAAACAAATGCGTCTTGAAGGGGGCGGGGCATACTAGAGAGCATTTGATTGGTTAAGATTTAATGAGAACCTTAAGTATGAGGTAACGTTGATCCATTTTGGCGGAAGTGGCAAACTACAAGCTTTACATGTTTATAACAATTCTATATTTTCTAAATGCAAGATTTAGTCACAGTTTTGGGGTACACTAGCTTATAGTTATGTTTAAAGCAGTAACAATACAGACACTAAGATCAAAAAATCTTTATTTTTAATTTCATATGTGGTTTCACTGTCCACCTTACTTTTCAATGCAGAAATGAATGTGTGAGACTACAGATTCTTCATTAGCGCTATATGGAAAGAACGAAGACAATAATAAAGTGCTCAACATTGTTCATTTCGTCAATGACGTTAAAGATGACACGTTCACAGACAGAAACTTGACAGGTCTTCTGTTTCAGTTGCAGTGTTGGGAATAGTTACTTTTGAAAGTAATGCATTACATTATACAGGTGTCAAATCCAGTTCCTGGATGGCCGCAGCTCTGTACAGTTTAGTTTAACCCTAATTAAACACACTTAATAAAAATAACTGAGTCCTTCAGGCTTGTTAGAAACCTACAGTTGAGTGTGTTAAAGCAGGGTAGGAACTAAAGGAATTTGTGCAGAGCTGCAGCCCTCCAGGAACTGGATTTGACACCTGTGCATTACAATATTTAATTACTCCCCAAAAAAGCTAGTTGAGTTACTTTTTATGGAAAGTAATGCTTTACATACTTTTGAGTTACCTTTTTATTTCTGGCTGACACTTGATCTCTTTCAGAACTTGTTTTTTTCCCTTTCTTTTTTTAATAGAGGAGTTCTGTAATTAACAAAGCACTGTATAACCTACACCTACATTTACCTTTACAAAAAAACACAAAAAATAGGATAATGTTAGCTGAGAATTTCCTAATCCCAGAGCTATACATGTTATATGTACAAATTAATGAAAGATTAAAGCAATGTGTTCGTTACTTTTGTACTGTTTGTCTTAAGTAAAATCACTGTCCACTGAGAATATAATCCCCTTTTCCTTTTCTTCAAGGTTATCAAAATAATGAACACATTCTCCCATTGACTGCATGATTCATTGTGAATATTAGTTGAATGATTCGTTATTATTATTATTTTGTCTAGTTTTATTTATTATCATCAACCATATTCCATGTTGAGAGTCACTGTTAGTATCTAATGATATCCATGTTGTCCCTTCAAACATTTTTCATCTTGTTTTCATTGACAAAATTATTACATAAGTGCAGTAAACTGGGAAACATTCATTTTCTTTTCGGCTTAGTCCCTTTATTGATCATGGGTCGCCACAGTGGAATGAACCGCCAACTTATTCAGCATATGTTTTAAACAGCGGATGCCCTTACAGCTGTAACCCATCGCTGGTTAACGCCCGCCCATACACTCTCATTCACACACATAGGCTGCAGACAATTAGCCTACCCAATTCACCTATAGCGCATGTCTTTGGACTTGTTGGGGACACCGGAGCACCAAGAGGAAGTCATGTGGACAAAAAAAAATGTTTAGGAGGCATGTAGACATAACACATCATTTCAATCAAGTAAATTTACTATGCCAACGTCAAATTTATGCAACTATATTTTCCTAACAACAAAATCGTGGCTAGTGAAAATGGCGAATGGGTAGTAACGTTGGAAAACTACTAGCCACAGTGGCTGGTGATCAAATTTAATCAAGCTCTGAATACTATCAATACAAATTAAATAGAAACATCAGAAAACAACATCAGTCAATGCTTTAGTTGGCTTATTGTTAGAATAGGTAGAAAGAGACTTAATTTAATTCCTGATGTCTATTTGAAAATGAAGGGTACAACTACTTATAGTCATAACCTAAATAGTAAAATGCAGGGGCGCAACTACACATTTACTGAGGGGTATGCGGGTTCAAGTTTTGCGCCCCCCCCCCCTCTCCCTCCACCCCACCACCACCAATCCAACTATATTTTATAACAGGCAAGTAAGAATGCCAAAATTTTCCATTAATATATTAAAGATATTTTTTCCTCATCAATCACTTCTCATATGTGAGGTGTAAGGTCTGTCTTTGCATGAACAATTGACTGAAACGGCTATTTACACCTCGCAAAGTGAAATAAAAAACACTAAAATGTTTAAAATAAACAGGGACAAACTGCCTGATATGTTCTATTTGATCAATGTTATGGGCAAACTTTTTTTGTGACTAAAATTTGAGCAAAACAAGTTGCCAAAAGGCCTGATGTGTCAACATGATACATAATACATTTCAAAAAACATGTATAGGCTATGGTATAAAACCACAGACTGTTAAATATAGTATTAAACTGGATCTTGATAGAAGGATTAATAAACAATTTAGTTCCAAAAAAATTTGAATATTCTGACTATTTGTTCATGGTTCAATCTTAACAGGGTTAAGAATTGTTATAATCAAGTATATAAAATTCATATAAGGGAATTTTTTTATCCAAATATTACTTTCTACTTTATCTGAAATATATTGATATAATGTGATCCCTCTTGTTTTGGCAAAATAATTAATTAATTAATAATAAATAATGATAAAGATTGTTTTTCACATTAATCATAAATTTTGACCTCAACTATACTGTATGTATGATTTGACAGTTTATTTTGATAAAAATTTTAAAAATACATGAACACTTTATTTTTTAGAGATGGGTTGTGGCTGGAAAGCAATCCGATGCGTAAAAAACGTGCCGGATAAGTTGGCGGTTCACTCCATTGTGGTGACCCCAGATTAATAAAGTGACTAAGCTGAAAATGAATGAATAAATGAACACTTTACACTTGGACGTGTGACTGCATGTTATTGTTTTCAATGATTTTAAATTAAAACGTGTGTGCCAACATATGCAACTCATGGTATTCTTTTAAAAAATGCTTAATAAATATTTTTGACAAAACAGATTTATTTATTTTATTTTAACTCTTAATAAAGATAATTTAAAAAAAAAAACTTTTTTTTTGTGTCTCCATTACAGCTTGGTCCTGCATTCATTTCAAAGGAGCGCTGCCCTGTACTAAAAAGGCGGCTCTGTTGACGCATTCCTTCTAATAAACAACAACAGGGTAGGCGACATTTCATGTATATATCTATATGACTGCAGCGCATACATACCGCGTTTCCATGGTTGCGTTGTTGTCGAAACATTATTTGCAACACCTGAGAAATGCAACACTAATTAGGTAAACCATCAACTAGCCTCATGTTGATTGGCCACCTGCAAGTATAAATGAGTTAGCGTGAAACTCACTTGTAAAGCACTTTAACCAATCCACTGAAAGTTCATACGTTTAAAAAAAAGTTTGACGATATAAAAGGTTTGTTTTGAATGGTTCGGTTTTAAATATCAACTTTAATTTATTACACAACATCTTGAAAAAAATCTCGATTTTGACAGATGTCTTCGCGCAGTTTTGCTCCTCTTTCCAGTCGTCAGGAGAACATTTTAGGAAGAGCGGAAGGCCTGCGCCAGCTCAAGCCCGGCCAAAGAGTTGTGCTTGGTGTTTTGACCGAGAATGATCAGCATAATCGAATATTTGGACAGGTACATTGTAGATGCTCGCTATCTGTTATTAACAAATGGATGGTTAAACAAATTGACGTTTCTCTCGTTTAACCCAGGTTGCGTCCAAATATGAACCAACGCACCAGGAGGTGTCTACGCGTGACGTCAGCACGTTCAGAGCGTCAATTGGTGATCGTGTGATTGAGACAGCCACTGTACAGTCAGTCAAGTCAACATTCCTGCTGCCTTCAGAACTGCTAGTACTCAACGATGCTGTTCAAGATATTGGCTCAGGTGTGTTATAATCTACAAGAATAAGTTTTATCACATATATACATGTTTAGCTTAGCTTAGAAGTAACTTACTGTTATGAAGCTACTCAATTGCTACTGACTGCTGTGTTATAGTCAGTGTTGTGAAAAGTAGCTTGAAAGTAATGTTACAATATTGAGTTACTCCCACAAAAGTAACTAGTTGTACTTTGTTTTTATGGCAAGAAATCCGTTACATTACCTTTGCATTACTCTGTATTACCTGGCTGAGACTTTTTCATAACTTGTTTGTTTAAATAGAGGAGCTCTGCGATTAGATGAGCTGTTTTAATTTAAGCAGACCTTTTATTTACCTTTAAAATAAAAAAGCATATAAAATATTTTAGTTAACCGAGAACTTCCTGACCCCAGAACTATGAGTCGCATATACAGATTGAGTTTAAAGTAATGTTTGTCAAGTGAAATCACTGTCCATTGAGGCTATAATCCCCTTTTTCCTCTTAGATGCGTTCAAAATAATGATTTTTCTCTCATTGACTAATTTTAATTTAGCTTTTTGTCTTTTTAAAAGCGGATTAAACTAAAATGACGTGTTTTTCAAAAATAGCTCAAAAAGCGTTACTTATTTAGGAGAGCAATATTATGGATCTCTCGTTACTTGTAAGTTTACCCCAACACTTGAATGTTTTACCTTTTAGTGAAATGCATTTACTATTGTAACTTTCCTTGTATGTTGAAATTGAGTGCTTTTTTTTATTTATTTGTTTTTTTTTTATATTGCATGCATTATAATGCAATATACTGTAACACTAACCTTCTGCTAAATCGTATAGAAAAGGAATTGCTAAGCAAGAAAAGGTTTAGTAATTTGTCAAACTAAATTTTAACAGGCGGTAAAAGATGTTAAATTGTGGTATAAGGAGTTAATGTTGGCTTAATTTCCGTTAATCAGAAGTTATAAGAACAGACAAATATTTTCAATGTAGAAAACCACATTCGCTCCTCCCCCAAACAAAACCAGAGTAGTTGATTTTCGTTCATTAACGTTAATTCAAGTTTACTTGTAAAGCACTTCTCAATTATTGTTTCAAAGCAGCTTAAAGGTGCATGTTACATTATTCAAAATCTGAAGTTGAGTTGTGTACAGCCTAATTACTGGTTTGTAAACATTCAGGATGCACACGCAGCAGGGTTGCAGAAACCTGGTGCGGGAATGACATCCGATGTGGGACAGTTTGTTGTTTTATTGAAGTTATATTGATTACATATTATATTTATTAACATAATGCTTTCAGCATATTATAACAGCTTGTCACCCAGTGATGAGCACAGTTATTCGGCATAATTTGGGCAGTATATAAACTGTTAACTTGCAGGTACAGTATACACGGGGCTGACTTGGTGATTTGGGTGCCCTAAGCAATTCCAGGTACCGGGCCCTAGTGTTAACACTCTCTCTAGATTTTTTTTATTATAATTTTTTTTTTTGTAAACTTAAAACGTATATTAAGTAAAGTCTTTATCTTAATTTAACATTAAAATATAAGTTCACAGACTATGTACACATTGTACAGTTAATTTTATTTATTTAATTTAGTATTTCATGTGGCGTTGCCGGTTTTGAAAAGTGTCAATCTTAATAGCTATAGACAGATTTTACAATTACTATTTGGTTAACATGGGTTTCTTAGCACTGGTCAGGCCCCCATATTCCCCGGAGCCCTAAGCGACTGCTTACTTCGCTTATTGGTTAAGTCCATCTATGGTTATAGTGTCCTTTCAACAACAACAACAACAACAAAAAATCAACAATGCAGTATTTTGAATGCACTAATCCATATCACAGATTGATTTGTGGCCTAAAACTGTCTTTTCTAAACACTTCAGGGTCATTTATGGATTCATCCATGCATTCATTGGCTGATGAAGAAGCTGCTTCCTCTGAGGACGTCTTGTGTGTTTCTGAATATGCTGAGGACATCCACAGATACCTGCGTGAATGCGAAGTTTGTCTTTTTAGTTTAACCTGTTTTAGTTTAGTTTGTTTTGCTCTGCATCTACACTTTTTTTTTTTTTTTTTTTTTTTTTTTGTGCTTCAGGTTAAATACAGACCAAAACCTGGCTATATGAGAAAGCAGCCTGACATAACCAACTGCATGAGGGTCATTCTTGTGGACTGGCTGGTGGAAGTTGGCGAAGAATACAAGCTGTGCTCTGAGACCCTGTACCTGGCTGTCAATTACCTGGACCGCTTTCTTTCGTGCATGTCTGTCCTGAGAGGAAAACTGCAGCTTGTGGGGACGGCTGCAATACTCCTGGCTGCGTAAGATGATTGTAGTCATTCACTTATCCTTTTAGTTAGTCCCTGATTTATATGGGCTTATGACGATGGAAATGAAAGCTATTTGGGAAAAAAAAATATTTATAATTAATAATAATAATAATAATTATTAATCTACTTGATCTGATTTATCTTGAGTAATAGTAGAAATAGATAAATTGATCGATTAATGACGATGAGTAATAAATGAAATTATGAAGAATGATAGATAAATGGTAGATAAAAGTTAGAAAAGTTTGAAAATAAAATAAAATTAGTTAAAATAAATAATTTTTAATTGACATGATTAGACTAATGTTTAAATTATTAAATTATTCAATAAAATAAATTAAAATAAAATAAAATTTACATAAATGATTAAATAATTTAATTTATTGTATTTATTAATGGACTAATTTTTTGAGTAAAATAAAATTTTACTTGACAAAATTAGACAAAATAAATGATTAAATAAAATAAATTTAAGTAATTTTTAAATGGTTTAAAAAAATTAATTTACTTATAAAAATAAATAACAATACATTAAACAAAATAAATGCTTGAATAAATTTAATAAAATAAATAAAGGTTTTAAATTTACAAAATAAATTACATATTAAATGACTAATGATTAGACAAAATAAATGGCTAAATTATTTGATCAAATTAAATGATTAGTTTAAATAAAATGTAAAATTAAATAAATCAATAATAAATGGTAGATAAATGTATAAAATAAGGTAAAATAAATGTGTAAATATTTTAAATTTAATAAATAAATTAAATGATTAAATAAAATAAAATATTAATTTAAGAATAAAATAAATGAAATATAAATAAATAGCTAAATTATTAGACAAAATAAGATTTAAATTTATAAAGTTTAAATAAATTTACAACGAATGAGATACTTAAAGTAAAAAAAAAAATTTAAGAATAAAATTAAAAGTTAAAATTAAATATTGCCTTCGTCTCTGTTTTTTCTGATTTTTAGCAAATACGAGGAAGTGTATCCTCCAGAGGTGGATGAGTTTGTCTACATCACGGATGACACCTATACAAAGAAACAGCTGCTTCGGATGGAGCAGCACCTGCTCCGAGTGCTTGCGTTTGACATGACCGCTCCCACAATCCACCAGTTTCTGATGCAGTACAGTTTGGAGGAGCATGTCTGCGCCAGAACTCTAAACCTCGCTCTGGTATGGGTGGTTTGTAAGGTAGGCTTCATTTCTTTCCATCCTAAATTGGATATTGATTTCTTCTCTCCATGTCCTGTAGTATCTCTCAGAACTGAGCTTGCTTGAGGTGGATCCTTTTGTGCAATATCTGCCATCCAAGACCGCTGCTGCAGCATATTGTCTGGCCAACTACACTCTAAATGGGGCTTTGTGGGTGAGTTATTTTGTTGAAGCCACTAATGCATTTTAAGAACTTTTTGAAAGCTCATATTCGATCCATCTCTTGTATGCGCATGCATATTGGTGGTGATCTAAACCTCAGCATGGATTGCAAAGGTGGTGTCCAATATGTTGTCTTGCCCATTTAATGTTGTGAACTGTGGGTGCTGCAAAATAGTAGGACTTTAAGCATGAAGTGCAACATTAACCGGGGGCTTAGGATATGTATGAGCAGTTGAAGCCATTAGCTTTCACTTGACCAGAAACCAAGAACAAGTTCAAGAAATTCTGGTTTGGTTTGGTGCTTTCCTTGTGTTTTTAGTAACTTTTTTTAGTTTTTTTTTTTTTTCCTCTACTTTTTATTTATTTATTTATTTTTAAAAATCTTTTATTTATTTGTTGTTTGAGTTAGTACAGCTAACATTTTAAAGTTTCATAAATGTAATTTGCCGCAATCTGTGTTCAGTGGCAGTTACATCTTTTCTCTTTTCTGTGCCTTCAAGATGATCAGAATAAAAGAAAAGTGCAGATGCTTTAGTTTAGGGTTTTTTTTTTTTAATAGTAAAAATAGCTTTAATTTAATTGCTAGTTGATAAATTCCTTGTTTTAAAGGTTTATAAGTAAAAAAAAAAAAGTTAAAGATTTATTTTAGAGTCAGTTGTGATGTCTCCTTTAATCTGTATGCTTTCATGTATATCCCTGTTTCAGACTCTTAAGATGCACTTAAATCTCTGCACGGATGTTTAGTTGACATCAAATATCGGCTCTGAACGAAGACGAAAGAATGTATTGTGTTAGGCAATTCCAACCTGCCTAATGAGTTACCCTCAAATTATCTTCGTTTTTAAAACTTATCAAGTTTCAAATTTGATAAACTGGTAAATTTGGTAGCTTTTTCAGCTTCGACTTATTGCCAAAATCAAGCCATTTCTGAGCCAGCGTGACCTAGAAAAAAAAAAACATATCAGCTCTTGTCTAGACTATTGTAATGTACTTTGTTAATTAACTAAACACTACTCCATCATTTACAACTAGTGCAAAATGCTGCTGCTCGCATGCTGAAATAGTCGCAAACGTGAGCACATTACACCTCCACTCTCTTCACTGGCTCCGTTAGGTTCAGAATTAAAAAAAAAAAAAAAAAAAGTAGTTCATACAGTTAATGGACTTGCACCTTAATATTTATGAGATTTTTAAGATTCATAAACCGAACGGGGCCCTATGTTCATCAAGTCAGTTGTTTCTAGAGGTCCTTGGATCTAGGTACAAACAATGGGGTGATCGTTCATTTGCAGTAGCAAGTCTGAAACTATGGACGCCTTGCCTTTAGAAGTTCGCATCATTACAGATGTGGCACTATTTAAAGCTAAACTCAAAACCTATTTATTTAGACTTGGTTTTTGAAATTTGTTTCTAAAAAAAAAAAAAAATTCATGGTTTTGACAACGGTGTTATTGAGTTGATGTTTAAAATTGTTTTTAGGACTGTAAAGCAGTTTGGGCAGCCTCCTGGTTGTAATAACGTGCTATATAAATAAAGTTTGATGGAAATCTGCTTGAGGCGTAATGTTTTGGCCTAGTGAATTATGGGTGTTTTTACTTTGTCCTGGAGTTGACCACTTATATTATTGCAGATGTACATGTTCTAGTCCTATTCTAAAGGGTTTACGATGAGTTTACTTAGAGCATTTTATATTTGCAATTGCGAGATAAAAAAAAAATAAAAAATTAATGCACTTTTCTAAAACTCAAAGCACTACAACAAGAGTAATAAAACGTGCAATAAAAGACAAGTATAGATTAAATTCTAAAATATTAACTAATTAGAATGATCAAGAATGTAAAAATGCTTTCTTAAACATGAGTTAACATCTTAAAACTAGCTAGTGTGAATGCATTTCTTACAGTATAAGGGAGAGCATTCCATAACCTGGGTGCAGCAACAGAAGCCCCCCCCCCTCCCCCCCATTGATATTTAAAATTAAATACGATATGCATGTGCTTTTGCAATGTAAAGGTGTGTATCAGGAAAAAAAATCCTTATTGGTGTCTAAATGGCAACTGTAAACCATGTTTAATACCCAGTTGACTGCTTTTAAACTTGTGAAACTTTATTTTATTTATTTTTTATTGCTTTTACTGCTTTTTCATGATTGTCACTGTCTAGATATACTGCATTATAAATCCCATTCTCAAGCCAACATCCCTCCATCTGTGATCTTGCATGCCTTTTGTCTAATCTATTTAAAATGGTTTTGTTTCTGTCAGCCTGAGAATCTGTATGCCTTTACTGGTTACTCTCTGGCTGTGATTGGCCCGTGTTTGAAAGAGCTTCATAAGCTCCATCTCGGGGCTGGAAGTCGCCCTCAACAGGCCATCCAGGAGAAGTACAAGAGCTCGAAGTAAGCATACCTTTTTGTTATGGGTGTAGTTTTGTACCTTTTTTTTAAAGGCGTAGTTTAACCAATTTAATGATGATGATGATGATGATGATGATGATGATAATAATAATAATAATAATAATATATTTGAGTCCTTTCCTCATTGGAACATTTTCCTTTTGTTCTAACCCAACACTCTTATGCCAAAAACCAGCTTACCAATGTCTTCCACAGAGCAGGGTTTTTACTACAGCCTATATGACTTTAATATCATTCTGTTTTTAGTAAATGCGTTTTTATATTTAATTATCCCCACCCCAATTCTCAGATACACTGACCCAATTAAATTTTCAGAAGTCTGCAGTTTTTTTAAAATGTATATTTCCCCCTCTCTTTTTTCATTGGAAGAATCAACCCTTTTAATTCCTGACCATTCCTCCCCATCCCTTCTAGATATCATGGAGTGTCCCAGTTGGAACCTGTAGAGACTCTGCCGCTGCCCTGACGTTCTAGTGACTAAAAGTCCCCTTATGCCGACAAATGAACTGCAGCGCTTGAGTCTATTGTAAATATTGAGTGAAATTGTTTTTAAATGTGGTTTTAACTTTTTTTTTTTTTTTTAAATGTGATTTTTATCATAGGGTGCACGATTATAAAGTGATCCAATAAAATGGTGTGACTTGTTTCTCTTTAAATCCAACATGCTGTTGGTGTGAAGGCTGTATGTTGCCATAAGTAATGGCTTGAGATGAACTAATGGTTTTGTACCACTACCTTTTTTTAGGGTGTCTGTTCGGATATACCATGTATTTTACCTGTATAGTATGTGCAATATCATGTGCTCCATACTGCGTTTTAATAAATGAAACAAGTTGCAGTATTGCTTCAGTTCTGTCTGGTATACTTGTGTATGGCGACCTCTAGCCTTCAATGTCTGAATCGCAATTCTCCCAAACAAATTGTAAACGTCTGCTTAAGTGAATTAACATTAATTCTTTATTGGTTGTAAGCCTAGTTTATTGTACACAAGGTGTTCTAAACATCGCCGGTAACTGGCACCTATTGACTGGTAACAGGAAATTACTATGGGTGTTATATACCAGATTTTTTTTTTAATTCAAGAAGCAAGCACAGATTAAAAAAACTAACGACTAACATGGTAAATATTCGTTTACAACGTTGTAATCGCACCAGTTTATTCACCCAACAGTCTGGGTTTCATTCCCATTACTTATGATTGAGTTTCTTTCATCTGTTAAACTGATACCAAAGCTGTAAAAACTGCAACCACTGACTTCCACAGTGTTTTTCTACTATTGATGTGGTTACAGGTGTCTTCTCCCCCAAAATATATTTCCTTCAACGGGAAAAAACCCAAAAGTAGGAAATTAAGAAGTGTCATATTTGGGTAAACGAACCATTAAATCCTTCATAACCACTACACGACCAGCTGCTAACGTGTACTCTTTATACTAAGGTTACGTTCGTCCTACTTAGTTAGACAACCTCTGCTTTTTTTTTTTCTATATGACGAGCTAGTCTCAGTGACTGCTATGCTTCTCAACTACGAAATATGTCACATCAATGTAAACCTTTGTTGAGCGCTTTCAGCTGTTACAGTATTTTGTTTGCGTGTGTGAGAACAGCTTGAACTTTAATTACGCATTTCAGTAATCTAGTTGAACCTGCTTGGTGACAATACATCATTTAGTCAAGAGTCATCATGGTAGAGAAATGTGCTCGTTAATAAATTAGCAGCACTCTGGATAAGCCAGTGGGCCACGCTTCACGTGCGTTTTACGCACTCAACTTTTTTGTTTAATCGTTTCACAATTTCAGCTCGGACTGTGCGTTTACAAACGCGAGCATGCAGACGTCTGAACCCGCCGAAATTCGTGTCATTCGCGAGAACTACGATAAAGCTCTGCAGTGTCTGAATACCGGACTTCAGTTAGATGAAGCTGGCAATAAAGACCAGGCTCTGGTCCTGTACAGGCTGGGCCGGCGGCACCTGCTCAGTGGGTTGCAGGTGGACACACGGGGCGGGCGCTGCACCGGCCGCTGCTGGGACTCTGCCCGACAAACGCAGCTGAAGATGGGAGAGACTCTGCGCACCATCACTGCTCGCCTCGGGGCTCTAGAGTCCGCTTCAAACACGGGTCAGAGACTTTATCCGACTCTCCCTGTCTTCCAGGACAAGGTACAAACAAATTGAATATATAACTCTGAAATTAAATATCTACATATCAGTAGGCCAAAGTGCTACAATAGTGTGTAAATAGCCTATACTAAAATGTTTTTTTTTCTTTATTTTTTTTTTAAACGAGTCCTTTTGTTGGATATTCTTAAAATAGCATCAATTGGGTAGGAATTTAACTTTTTAATCTTGTGCAAGTAACTTTTATCCAACTCTACCTGTCTTCCAGAACTCCCAGAGAGCATTTAACAGCAGAGGGACCTCAGGAAGGGCCCCTTCTCGCCCTGTTTCCCCTCCAGTGGGCTTCGCGGTGCCTAATGAACTCCCACCAGCCTACACTCCTCAGCCAACAGACGGACATCTGTCACTCTCTCATGGAGCCAACAGAGCGTTTCCAGATGCCCCACACCAGGGGTCCTGGCGTCAGGGTGTGGCCCCGGTCAATCTCAGAGAGGCCGGGATGGAGATTATGTTCTTGCCCAGCGGGGTGCAGATGTTTTTTGTGTCTGCTGAGGGTCGGGTCACTGCACCTTCTTATCCAGGGTACCTGAGGATCATCATATACAGCCAGGACTCGGATGGCAGTGCCAACACTGGCTATGCTCCAGCTTACCTGCAGGTAAACACCAGCACAAATGCAGTAGTCAACAATCAAACTGAATCAAAAATGTTATTCAGAATTGTCCAAGTACAAGAATGGGAGTTGTTCAATACTTTTTGGACAACTTCGAAGAAAGTCTGTTTCGTTGTTCACCAGTGAACTTATTTTTCTTATTCTCCATTTATTGTTATATAAATTGAAAAAAGATAATAAAGCCAAATAAAATAAAATGCACTAAATAATTATTCATTGGATTTACTTTTTTAAGGTAAGTGGTTGCAAACAGTTTATATGGGCTGAATTTAAGTTGAGCATTACTAAATATAATGTGTTTGTTTAAATTCAGGGTTGCAGCTGGAAGGGCATCCACTGCGTAAAACATATGCTGGATAAGTTGGCGGTTCATTCCACTGTGGCAAACCCTGATTGATTAAAGAGACCAAGCCAAAAAGAAAACTAATAAATGAATGAATGTTTAAATACAGTCCATAAAATTTTTTTGCAACCGCTTACCTTAAAAACTTTAGTCCAATTAAGCATTTTTTTTTCAGTGTTATATGGGAAACATGGTGAATGGCAGCTAAAGCTGAACGACAAATTTTCTAATCAAATAAAAATATATATATTTTTCACATACACACTGTCATACGCAGAAATGCTTCTGAACAGCCGTGATCTTAAAAAATATCAATAAGAAATAAATGATCGAATAAAGAATTAGAATACGAGTTCGACTAGAAGATGAAGATGAGGTTCTTCAGAGTTCCATTAATGGTCGCTAAATTCAATAGTTCTTTACAATTATCACAATGCTGGAGAGATTGTGGAGATGCGGGGGACTAGGTTCACATATTTTGGGAATGCCCCAAAATACAAGTGTATTGGCAAGAGGTTAAAAGGGAGATTAGTAAAGTTTAAGGATAAAACATACCAATGCACCAAGTTTTTTTTTTTTGCTTGATGACTTTTTCTCTGATCAATTCAGTATGTCTCACCTTTGCACTACACTTATTATTAATAACAGCTTGGAAAATAATTACAGTGAACTGGATAAAGACCCGCTGACCTACTTTGACAGAATGGACACCGAGGCTGAATTTATATTTGTGAAAATGACTGCAGATTTGCAGTTGAAATCAGGCATTTTCCAACAGACCTGGGCATTTATCGAAACATATTTACTTGATCTTTGAAATGCTGTTAGGGGCTTTGTTGTAGTTACTGTCTTTTATATTGGAGCATTGGATGTAAACATTTTGAGTAAACTAAGTGTATGTTTATAAAAACTTTAATCAAAACACAGTTTAAAAAAAGAAAGGGAATGCTTATAGCTATAGAAAACAAAATGTATATAAAACTTAGCTGTACAAATATGGAAAACTTTTAATTTAACTGAAACATGCAGCGTACAAAACGAAAGGAAACTGAAAATATAAAACTTATAGTAAATTACAAGATATAAAAAAGACAAATTAATTACAAATTAAAAAAAGAATATACATTGCCTCTACTGGACTGTTAAGACAGATATATTTTTCTAAATGTTTTTCTAAATATTTCTTTAAAAAAATGCATTTTATTTTGTTAGATTTATGCTTAAATTAATAATAAAAAAGGAGAATACCAGCACAAGTATACTCTGCTTGGCCTGTTTCTTTTTCTCACTTATTTTCTCCTCCATTTGTTGTTATATGGAAAAACCTAAATAAATATAAATAGTAGATTGGCAACTAAATAAAAGATTAAGCTGAAGAACAAATTTTCAAATAAAAAAAAGTCTTGGTTAATTTGTCAAGTTTTGTAAACTAATTTCGAGAGCATCACATGCATTGATTGATCTCAGCTGGTCCTGCGTCAACAATCACTGATAAACCAATCACACGAATCCAAGCCTCCAATAAAGAGCCCAATATGTCTTACCTCCCTTCATATTTGAAGAATCTCCCATCCACCCTATCCACCCCATCTCCCCTTTCCTCTTTTACCAGGGGGAGCTCTTGAGACCTACATGCTCTCGGACCAATTTCCATTCTGTACGACCAGGTGGGAGACCTGGGCTCAAGTATCTCTGAGCTGTGAATGTAACAAACAGTGGAACACCCACAACCTAAAAAAAGATGATCAATAAGAAATAAATTATGGAATAAAAAAATCTATATCTAAATCTAAAACTATAGAAAATAAGAATAAAATGTATGTAAAGCTATACAAATATAGAAACCTTATTATTAAAGCTTATTAGTTAAAGCAAATCATAAGATATTAATACATTCCAAAACAATGGCATATAACTTGGCAACTACTGAACGTTGTTATTTAAGACATTTCATTTTCCTTTTTAAAACGGTGTGTTTTATTTTGTTGGATTTATGCTTAAAGTATTAATAAACAAGGGGAATACCAGCACAAATACTCTGGAGTGTTTTTGAACCATTTCTTAAAATATAATAAAAAAACATATAAAATATACAAACATGGGAATAAAAAAAAAATAAAAGTGTAGCCTTTAAAAAAAAAACCTAAGTATAAAACTTACATTAATTTTATACATGTTAATAGGCCTAAATGCTACAGTAGTCTACTACAAAAGTGTTTCTCTTTATTTTGTTGGGTTTATGCTTAAAATAAGAACAATTTTGTAAGAATGTAAAATCTTACTCTTGTGCAAACAAATATAAATAGACTATATAAATACATATTTTGATTTTGAAAGCATCTCACATTTGTACTGTAAACAAACTAGCAAGAATTGTTTATCGAGCATAAGGTTGGGTCTTGTGACGATCGCATGAAAGTGTCTTCTAAAGTTTGGTTCGATTGAGCATTTGTTCTTGGCTAAGAGTAGAATAACTGAGATTACTGTCATACTTAACATTATTACAGGCACATTGTTGTGCATTATAGAGCAGAGAGAGGAGTTTAAAAGTTTTTTTTAATCATTTTAAATATGATTTAAAGTTCAATTGGCATGTATTACACATTTTCTTATTTTTTCACCCCAAAATTTTGTTGCATTTCCGGTTTGTGGAACTTGTATTTAAAAAACTGAACCAAATAAATTAAAATATAGATGTGCTACAAATAACTCATACACGCAAGTAAGAGGTACAGCGGGGTAAATAAGTGTTCAATGTTTTTTCATCATTTTTTCTCAGAAAACATTTCTAAAGGAAAGAGAGAAAACAAATCTAATTACCTTCCAAATTAAGTCATGAATGAGGCGTCTTTAAGCTGCCTTCACCGAAAAACCCTTCTATATAAAGTATTAAATACGTTTTAGTAGGTCAGCACTTTCTCCTTGTCATTTCATTGTTCGTACAAAAAAAAATCTGATTTTTCTTTTCGTTTGTTTTTTATATTCAAGTTGTTTGTTTATTTTTTCCCCAAAATCTGGTCCAATTTCATGTCAACAGCTTCTTCAGAAGTATTATTCCCAAGAAAAAAAAAACATGACATGTTTAGTACTTTTTTTCCCCGCTGTATGTTTGGCTTTGTGCATTAGTTTTATCCATCACAAGAATAACATTACTCTTTATGTTTTAATGTAACATTAGTGTCAC